>NW_005842046.1:628475-663236 GCF_000455745.1 Alligator sinensis
GCCCCGCCCGGGCGCCAACGGGAGCCTCAACGGCAGCGCGGCGGAGCCGCGAGCGGGCACCCCCTACCCCCTGCACGTCACGCTGGCGCTGGTGGGCCTGGCGGGGCTGCTCATGCTCGTCACGGTCTTCGGCAACGTGCTGGTCATCATCGCCGTCTTCACCAGCCGCGCCCTGAAGGCGCCGCAGAACCTCTTCCTGGTGTCGCTGGCCTCGGCTGACATCCTGGTGGCCACCCTGGTCATCCCCTTCTCGCTGGCCAACGAGGTGATGGGCTACTGGTACTTCGGCAAGGTGTGGTGCGAGATCTACCTGGCGCTGGACGTGCTGTTCTGCACCTCGTCCATCGTGCACCTGTGCGCCATCAGCCTGGACCGCTACTGGTCCATCACGCAAGCCATCGAGTACAACCTCAAGCGCACGCCGCGCCGCATCAAGTGCATCATCGTCATCGTCTGGGTCATCTCAGCCGTCATCTCCTTCCCGCCGCTCATCTCCATCGAGAAGAAGAGCGGGCAGCAGGCCGACCAGCGGGCGGCGGGCTGCAAGATCAACGATGAGAAGTGGTACATCATCTCCTCCTGCATCGGCTCCTTCTTCGCCCCCTGCCTCATCATGATCCTGGTGTACATGCGCATCTACCAGATCGCCAAGAGCAGGACCCGCGTGCCGCCCGGGCGGCGGGGGGAGCCCTCAGAGAAGAGGCAGAACGGGCTGGCCGACAAGGAGGCGGCGCCCACCACCACCAAGCTCAACGGGGAGAAGGCGGCGGGTGGAGAGGACCAGGAGAGGGAGGTCAACGGCTTAGACATGGAGGAGACGTCCTCTTCCGAGCACCAGGAGACCCACCCGAGCAAGAAGCAGGAGAAGCCGCCGAGGGGCAAGGCCAAGACCAAGCTGAGCCAGATTAAGCCGGGGGACAACTTGCCCCAGCAGGCGGAGGAGGAGAGGAATGCCAAAGGGTCCCGCTGGCGGGGGAGGCAGAACCGGGAGAAACGCTTCACGTTCGTGCTGGCCGTGGTGATCGGGGTCTTTGTCGTCTGCTGGTTCCCCTTCTTCTTCACCTACACGCTCACGGCCGTGTGCAAGAGTTGCTCCGTGCCCGAAACCCTCTTCAAGTTCTTCTTTTGGTTCGGCTACTGCAACAGCTCCCTGAACCCCGTCATCTACACCATCTTCAACCACGACTTCAGGAGGGCCTTCAAAAAGATCCTCTGCAGGATAGACCGGAAAAGGATCGTGTGATGAGAGGATGGTGCAGGACTTGGCCACGTGAGAGAGAGAAACACAGGTCCCTTGAGCTGGTTTTGCAGGTGGGGTCGTTCCCTCCTTTTCAAAACTGAGATGAGACGAGCTCTTAAAACACCGGGCAGCAAAAACCACAGGAGCGACGGCAGGCAAGTGAGGCACAGCCTCGGCATTTGGGGTTTGCAAGCGGATGGCTTTTTACTTGCCGATCGATCAGTGGATACGTTCGTGACTCACACGCTTGCCCCTTGAAAAACTAAAATGAAACACTGACATCCACGCCCGAGAGAGGATTGCACAGCCCCGGAGGCACAGAGGTTTTTTTTTTTCTTTTTCTTTTTGGATGTGTAGTTTAAAGTTTCAAATCCTTGTATAAAAACACAGTATTGCATCCTGTATGTCTTAATTTTTGTAAGGCAATCGGCTTTGAAATGAATGCTTTCGATATTCTCAACACCTTGAAGCATTAAACAGAAAAACCACCAAGATTATTGGAGCCATCTCATCAACTCAGCAGTCTGATAGTATTATCAAGATTTTCAAACATGCTCTTGGATTTGGGGTATAAAGCTTGTAAAGGCAGACCTGACAATATTGGGCATTGTTGGGGTTTTTTGATGTAGGTACCTTATTTGTTTCCTTTTTTGCCTTACCTATTGTTTAATTGTTAGGAAAGAAACTTTCTTTACCTGTTAACTAAAGGGTGGGAGGGGGGGATTAACTGGTTTCTCAGCTCAGTCGGAAATAATCCAAAAGACTGAGAACAATGATCTCGTTTTGCTTCCAGCGGGATGCTTGAGAGCAGTCTGGTTCTCCAAGGGTTAATAGAAACACATCTCCCACTACATTGCAGCACTGAAATGTATTGTTTTTTCCCACCCGGATTGTAAATAGATCCCATTTTAAGGTAAAGATCAGGGTTACATGTATCATGTTATCTGATTTGTATTGATTTGCTTTTTCTTTTCTCTTTGACATTTTAATTCTCGCTGTATTTCCTGCACAAGAAACAGGGTTTCGCGCACAAAGGCAATGCTGCCTTGCTGCACGCCCTGATAAGATTTAAGGTTTTTAATTTTCTGGTTTCATCCTCAGTGGGAGTGGTTGAACTCCCCCTCTCGGAGCCGAGGATTATCCAGAACAAAACTTTAAAGGGGGGGGGAAACTTTCAGAGAATCTGCCCCTATATTTTGTAGTGTAAAGATGCATTTTGATTTTTTTTTTTAATTGTGTAAATGGCATTATAGTGGACTGGGAAAAGAGGAGTTCATGTTGCTTTTACACTGTCTCCCTTTTACAGATGTATCTTCTTACAGGGGAAAAAAAAAAAAAAGGAAATCCAACATCCTGAAGACAATTTTCTGAAGGATAGTAAAAGGAGAAGGAAAAAAAAAATTCCTCCTTCTCTGCCATTCCCAATAAACTACTGGGAAAAAACAAACTTTTACAGCTTTATTTCATAATGACAGGTCAAAGAAATCAATTGGAAAAGGGAAAGTTTGTTGAAATCTCCTTAGTGCCAGCTGAATCGGATGAGACGGGAGATGCCAAATGCACAGACGCAGACCTGAAGGAGGGAAAAAACCCAACTTTCTACATTGACGTGCGTGGTGTTCATTTTGCTCTCTGGGTTTTGACTTTGTAATGAGCTCCCAGGGGCCCATGCCACCCGGGGGGTCGGAGAGCAATGTTTACATTCGTTTAGGTTTTCAAAATCGAATCCCTCGAGAGGCGAGGGAGGGAAAAACCTCCTCCCTTTCCTCTACCTTTTAAAGAAAAAAAAAAGTCAGCGGACGTTGCTATAATGGATTATTATTTTTATTAAATAAAGAAAAGTTTACAGATCAAATGTAAAATCAATCTGTATGGTCTGTTCATCTGTACGGTCGGTTGTCCCTGACCTCTCCGGGAGCTTGGGGTCCCGCCAGCTTTTTAAAGCAGCTATGAGAAGAGGAGCTGTGTTTTTTTTCAAAGCCACGATGGCACCGACAGCTCCACAACGGTGCGGCGCGTTGTGCCGTGGCGTGATGACGAACGGGTCCTTGACGTTTCGCTTTCTTCTTCGGCGCCACGGCGAGAGCGTTCGTGTGCTCCTTAAAGAACGGGGCTTGGGGTTACGCAGTGTGATGCGCCCTTTGCAAATTGAGCTCGGCAATATATTTCCCCCTGGCCGGAATATCTGTCTGGTTCGGTATTTGCAAAGAGCTGACGGGGCTCTGAATAATTAGGCCCTAAATGTAATCAGAAATGATTAGCGCAGGAAGGGCTCAGCGATGGGTGCTGTGGAACCGCATCTCTCCAGCCACCTGACTTCAAGACAGCGTTTTGCTGGCTGGCTGCAAGGCTCAGGCACTGGGGCGGTGGAAGCGTATTTGCATGTGAAAGCAAAGCTGGGAAAACATGCCCTTTAGCTACTTTCTAGAAGAGGAAGGAAGTCTTTCCCCTATGGGAGATGGTGCTGCTATGTTGCTATCTGCGTTACGGGATCTCGGGGATCCTCCTGGGCCCTGGGCAAATGTGCCCTAGAAGAGTGGGACTCTCCAGGCCTTCTTCGTGTGCTAAGATTTGCTCAGAGAGGGGTCCGGGAGGTGTTGTGCATGCTGATGGTTAAGCACATGCAGAAGCGTTTGTAGGGTTAGGGGCTCAAAAGGGTAGTGTCCCCTTTCAGCTCTCCTGGGTCTTGGGTACGCAGCTTGAGGCACCTTGAAAGGAGCATGCCTGATTGCCGAACATGCAGCTGAATGCCAGCCTGGTGGGTGTCTGTTTGGGCACCCCTCGAATCAGCAGTTGCACACGTTTGCTTTTTGACTTATAAAAGAGAAGGCAGGGCCGGATAGCACCTTAGAGACTAACCAGTTCAGAGAGGCATGAATTTTCAGCAGCCAGTCACCTATAAAAGCCCATGCCTCTCTGAACTAATTCATCTCGAACAAAGGTGCCCCCTGCCCTGCCTTCTGATTTGAGTAACGCAGCTGAACTGCCTCGCTGCTTTATAAAAGTAAGTGGACAGGGTCCGGCGGATGGACCCGGAGGGGCTGTGGTGGAGCCCAACCGTCCCGTGAACGCTGCGTTTTCCTTGGCAAACCCCCAGATGGGAATGGGCCCGGAGGGTGGAAGCTCTGGAGGCCGGCGTTTGAATGCTTGATGGTTCAATGCCATCACAAAATGACCCTCTTGTCTGGAGAGGTGGAGGAGGGAGCAAGTGTAAGGCAAGGGGAGAGGGGTGGCAGGTGGGCTGGGAGACAGGACTGGCCTTGTCCCAGGGCTGGCCTCTGTTGGGTATAGTTTGGGGGCATCAGCACAAAGTTGTGCGGATGGGTCTGTGCGAGGTTGCCCTGGGGGTCCACATGTGCCATTTACCGGGTCCGTGTCCTGCTCAAAGCTCTCTGCCCCCACAGCACGGGCCTGCCCGTTGTCCCGCCGCCTCCCCGTCGCTACCGTGCAGGTGAGAGCCATCTCTGGGGGTGCTGAAGGTTAATCCATTAATATTCTTTCATGAGCTGCTTGCAGACCAAGAATCTTACACCTGCCTCCTCTCCTCCACCCCCAGGGAGAAAACACAGGCATAAACCGAATGCCTGGCTGGGGTCGTCTGACCTCAGACCTTTTGCTGCCTGGGGGAGGGGGTCGGACACGATGATCCTTCGGGGTCCCATCTGACTCTACATAATCTATGAATGGCTCCATCGCTGGAGGCTAGGCCTGTGGTTATTCCCATTTGTTCACTGCAGATCAGTCCAGGGAGCTGATTTCTACAACATATTAAAACCGTCTGTTTTATTTTGGGACAGGTCCTCGCCGCTGGCAGCTTGGACACAGCTGGCTGTTTGTTACTCTTGCAGTATCCGGCTGTGTTTGCCTGCTTGGTGCTGAGGGTCCTGAGCTGCTGTCTGCGCTCCCTCTACTGGCAGGGGAGCCGTGTGCTTGGGGCGGGGTGGGAGTGCCTGGTTTCTAGCCCAGGCTGACGTCTCTCTTTGCCCCTTAGGGCTCTGGAGGTGTCACCACATGCAGGGTCCTGCTCCCCCTGCACCGGGTGCAGATTCCTGTGCGTGTCTGGGGGTGTCAAATCAGGCTCTTGTTCCTGCCGTGTGCCAGTGACATGGGGAGAAGGAGCTGACAGCTCTCACAGTCTCTCTGCAAGCCCTGGTTCGTCCCCAACCAGGGATGGATTTGGCTGCCCTGTTGCTGGGCTCTCTCCTGCTGCATCAGGTCTCTGCTGTACTTCGCAGCACGCACGATGCTTGCGCTTCCCTTGTCTGCCCACCTTCCCTCGCACAGGAGAAAACCCATTTGTTGCCTTTAGCGTTCCCAGCCTTTTTTCCCAGGCAGATTGCACAGGTTAATGGACTTTGGCTAATCTTCATCACCTTGCATTTGCGGGCTGAAAGGTTAATGGTGCCTCTTCCCCTTGTAGGCCAGACGCCGAGTGGGGTGGTTAGGCGTAATGAAGTGGTAATCTCCTGGAGAGGCACCAGTTCCCACGAGCTGCGGGGATGCCACATCGTGCACCAAGATAGGTGTGCAGGGATCTGAGAATCGTAAGGTTGAATAATTGCCCTGAATACAAGGGGAAAAATGATGTCAGCTCTCCACAGCCCTCAGACCAGGGGGCAAATTGATCACAAGGGACCCCCTCCTTCTTTCTCTTTGTAGCCTCAGATCATCAAACACGAGTGATCCACTGATCACTCTCAATCACGCTGGGTGTCCTAGGTTTCAGCCCTGCCTGCAGGCCCACACAGGAGGATACGGGGGTGGGTGTACCCTGCTTCTTGCACCGGCTTCTCAAACAACAGGGAACAGCTAAGCGGGGGCAGCCGCATCTGTGGAGCTGCACTGCCGTCTCCAAGAGAAGACAGGTTGGAGTCCTCCAAACACACCTGTCTGGGTGGCTGGGTAGTGTCCGGTGTCCCACATCCAGAGCTGACATAGGACGGAGATCCCTCCAAGGTGACAAACCGGAGGCAGAGGATGACCGTGAGTATGACTCCCCTTGGGGGAAGCTTGCACAGAGCTTGCACAGGTTTGCAGCAGCTCTCACCTAGGTTTGAAGCCAGGACGTGGCAACGCAGGTGTGGGTCTTGTGGCTTCACTGGTTGCTAGCCACCCAGTTTGGGAAAGGAAGTCTGGGGGCAAGTTTCCGCAGCAGGAACGGAGCAGTTGCTGCACAGCCAGGGACTGGTGTTTCCGTACGTAATTCTGGTTGCGGGGTGGGGAGGGAAAGTTTCATATAGTTTCATCGTTGTTAGGGTCGGAAGGGACCTCAGCAGATCATCCAGTCCGACCCCCTGCCATGGGCAGGACTGATTGCCGGGGTCAAATGACCCCGGCCAGGTGATTGTCTAGCCGCCTTTTGAAGACCCCCAGGGTAGGAGCAAGCACCACTTCCCGGGGGCAAGGCCTGGTCCTGAAGTCCTCGTACTGCGCCCAGTCTCGCTCTTCCCTGTGGGTTTTGGAGGGGTGCATGCTGCTGGCTCAGGCACACAATTTTTAAAGTGCTCTGGGCTCTTTTGGGATTCAACAAACTGCATAAATGAGAAACAGCCCAGCCAGGCTCCTGGACAGACCAAGCCTTGGTCCAGCTGACTCCACCGCTGGTACCTGAGGGTCCTGGCAGTGGGAGCTCCATCCACAGCACCAGGCAGCCAACCCTGGCACCGAGCACCCTCAAGCCCTGAAACCAGCCCCCCCCGGATGCTGCCCCTGTTCCTAGTGCAGCAGCAAACTGGGCCCAGTGCCCTAGAGAGGTCCCTCCGGGTCCGGTGGCTGGTCATGGGGAGGAAGAAGGAGAGAGGTTCTCACCAGAATAGAGGGTTTGGCTTTCCCCGTTCATTAGGCACTGGGAAAGTTCAAAGTCTGCGGAGATTATTTCTTTATTGCAGCCGGCGCCCTGGCGGATCCCTGCACTTGGAGCTGGGTCCCGGTTTCTATTATAAACCTCATGTCACAGCTGATCTGCAGTGACTTTTTTGTGACTCCCATGTTAAGTATGTGTAGCATATGTATGTGGCTCTTTCCAAGCTGTCAGCACAGTGAAAACATAGGCATTATTTGGCTGGAAGACCCTCCTCCCTCCTCCTCCTTTGACAGTGAGGAAATCTGGGCTCTGTTCTGACCTCTGGCGAGCCACAGTTTGAACCCGTTGGCACAACTCCCCTGGATGTCAAAGGGACCAGATGTCCAAGGCTGTAGCTTTGCAGTGGAAGGGATCGACATATCTGCTCCATGCCCAGAGGAGCAACCAGGTCAGGGCAGTGTTCGGGGCTTGGTGGTGGGCACGCAGTGCTGTGCAGATGGGCTTATGCTCCTTCCAGTTCAGCAAGCACAGGGCGGGCAAGGCCGGCGGTAGGACGGTGCTGCCTCGTGCCATATACACACACCCTATCTGTGCCTTGGGTACCTCACAGTGATATGTGACCCAACAAGTGTTGACGCCTAGCACATTTTGCCCCTTGGCTCTGGCACATCTTATCTCAATCTCTAATTTTGCTGCGTAAAAAACCCCACATGATCCACTCCAGGGCATGACCGGTACATTGGAAAGGTGCAAAGGTTCATGGTGGCAAATGAGTTAGCGTATAAAAGGAGAACCTCTGACCCAATAGCTGAGTCTCAAAGCTCACACCAGACCTGAATCGAGCCTGTGAGGTCCCAAGAAAGGGTCGATGAGTGTCTTCTCTTCCATTATGTTTAATGGACAAGCATCACTGCGCTCCCAGGACTCAGTCCCGGCCGTGACCCTGATCTCTGTGGCTGACCCTCCTGGGCTGTTTTAGCTCAGCTAGAAGCCTTGGGGAGAGCGTCTATCGGCAAACATCACAGCGCCATTTGGAGAGACCCTTTCTACTTTGGATAGTTCAGGTTGGCCTCAGCCAGGCATCCAGGCATCTGAGCGGTGACCTGGGCCTTCTTGAGATTCGCTGGTGCCCTGATCTGATTAGCAACGTGCCCCTAGGGAAACATGTGAACCTAGGTCGAAACATTTCCCAAACCCAGGAGCATTTGGCTCTGGGGGTTTTGGTTTTTTTGGCCAGGCCCTCGAGTTACTGCTCAAGCGTCCTCTGGGGATCAACGGGAGTTTTACCTGTGCAAGGGGGGTGCGGGAAGTAGCTTCTGTTCTTCATGGATCTGGACCGGTTCCCTGTTCTCGGCAATCACTAATCAAACAACGTGGGGCCAAAGCATGAGGCTGTTGCTTAGGAGAATGCCTGTTGGCTCCCTATTGCCAGTTTAAGTCTCCTTTTGTGGAGAAAACCCCCAGGTACTAAAGGGCTGTAACACGGTGCTCAAAGGCAGAACAAGAACCGGTGGTTAGACACACGCCAATGAACAACGCACTTCTTCCGCAGGAGTGGGGAGCGACTGTGAGACCAAGCTTCCCCGTTCAGTGCAGGATTCAGCCTCTCTTGATGTCTCCAAGATGCCTTTCTGGAAAATGTCTTCAAACACAAGTTATTGGACTCAATAGGAGTCATTGGGGTGGGGGGTTGAATCCCATGACCCAGGCCATAAGGCCAGAGTAGGTGATCTAACAGCCCCAGACGGCCTTACTAGTGACCGGGCAGGGGGAGACACCATGATCAACCAAGTGGTTTTGCTTACCTGGCAAGGGAGATCCCCTTTTTCTCGGCTTTGAATGACTTAGCGTAGTTAGAGGGTGAAGGCCTGTCCCTCGCACTGCGGGCAAGCTGGCTCCCGCGGGAGTCTACAACTGCCTCCAATGCAAGGATCTCGGCTACACAACTTATGGTGATGGGGGATTGCTCCTGGGCTTTCCCTCTAGCTTGCTACAAGCTAGAGCCAAACAAGACTAGGAGGCATCTGAACTCCAAGGCCTCTGGGCTAAGGGCTTGCAGGCAGGATACCTGCCATGGCTTTGGGAGTATCTGAAGCCCCAGGCTGAAGAGTCTGGGCGGTAGGATACTCGCTACATAGACTTGAACGATTGAGCTCTGCTCAGTCAATAGACTTTGGAAATGATTTGGCTGATTTGGCCTGACACAAAATTAAAAACAAAAAAATTTACCCAGCACCTCTGAATCTGCAGAAAAGGCCCTGGGGGTTACAATGGACAAGCAGCTGAATATGAGTCAGCAGTGCACCCTTGTTGCCAAGAAGGCTAACAGCATCCTGCGCTGCATTAACAGGAGCGTTGCCAGAAAATCAAGGGAAATAATTATTCCCTTCTCCTCAACACTGGGGAGGCCACATCTGGAGTCTTGTGGCCAGTTTTGGGCTCCCCGCTACAGAAAGGATGTGGACTAGTTGGAAAGAGTCCAGTGGAGGGCAATGAAAATGGGTCAGGGGCTGGGACACTTGACTTGTAAGGAGAGGCTGAGGGCACGGGGCTTATTTAGTTTGCAGAAGGGAAGACTGAGTGGGGATTGACTAGCAGCCTTCCCCTCCCTGCCGGGGGGTTGCAAAGAGGATGGAGCTGGGCTGTTCTCAGTGGGGGCAGATACAGGACAAGGAGCAATGGGCTCAAGTTGCAGCAAGGGAAGTTTAGGTTGGATATTAGGAAAAACTTTCTCACTAGGAAGGTGGTGAAGCACTGGAGCAAGTTACCCCAAGAGGTGGTGGAGTCTCCATCCTTGGAGGTTTTCAAGACCCGACTAGACAAAGCCTTGGCTGGGATGATGTAGTTGGGGCTGGTCCTGCTTGGAGCGGGGGGTTGAACTAGATGTGACCTCCTGAGGTCCCTTCCAACCCTCATTTTCTATGTTTCTATGAATTTGGCCCATATGGTTTAAACACAGAAGGCAGCAGCTCTGCTCTCCTCCTCTAGACGAGCGCTGTTAAGCTCACTTTCAGAGCGCACACAAACATTTGCTTAAAATCAGCTTGTCACTTCTCCCATGCAGGGGCCTTCCCTTGTTATCTCAAACCGCTTTGCTTTGTCAGATGCTTTTTTTTTTTTTTTTGAGGCTTTTCATAAAAAAAACATTTCCCACTGATGGCTGAGCATCTGCGACAGAGTAACGCCTGCCCTAGGCTGTATTTGTTTGCAAGCCGCATGTTGTTGCAGTGCCTGTGTGTGACACTCCAAAACCTCAATGCACGCGTTGGAGGGGGGGGTGGAAATCTGGTGCAAAAAAATGTATATGACAGGTTGGGGACAGTCCCTGAATTACTGGCTAAATTAATAGGCTGTTAGGGACTGGAATAACAAGTGCTGAGTTTTTCTGTCTCTGCAAGTGCTTTGTGTTAGGACAATTGATTGGAAAGCCAGAAGAGTTCGTTCCCAGCAGAAGTGGAGATGGCGAGATTGCAGGTGGGACAAATCTGCATGACTCCTGAGGCTCTACCAGGACTATGCTGATCTACGCCCATTGAGCCTTTGGCCCGCTGGTTGCAATTACACCTGCATTTATGATCTCAGGGTAAATGATACATACTTCTGCCGCTCTGTAGGGCAGAGTGCTTTGCACGCAGACGTCGGAGCTGAACACGGTGCCTGAGGAGGATTTTGCATTAGCTTCACACGTCTGTAGCTTTGCAACCCAGCTACATCGCAGACCCATTGCTCATTCCCCAGGCCCATGGTCTGGTGAAGAATTGCTGGTGATAGCACTTCAACATGTATCATGCTCAGTAGATCAGACAGCGCTTTAGAAAAGGAGGTCGCCATCATTATTGCTTGATTACAAATGGGGAAACTGAGTCACAGAGCAGGGACGTGGCAAGGAGTCCCGGGACAAAGCAGGGTCTAGCACACAGATTCTCCCGAATCCAAGGCCACGAGAGCGATGTTGCTCTCAGGATGTCACCGCACGTCTCGTGCTGTGGGGTGTTACTCTGCAAGTCTCAGCAGGGCTGGACACAGGCATGGGCGAACCGGGTGGCCGCCTCGAGCCCGGGCAGAAGGGGAGCCCCAAAATGGCAAGGTGGGGTGGGGGCGGCAATACTAAAAGTTCACCCAGGACTGCCAGGAGTCTAGGTACAGTGCTGAATCCCAGCCGCTGGAAAGCTGGGATTCGATGAGAAGCCGTTTCATGTCTGCAAGTACAGGCTCTTCCTTGCCCTCGTGGTGCCTGGGCAAAGTTGGGAAGTGTGACCTGAGCACAATCCTGCGAGATCTGACATAAAAACTAGCCTGCAGCTCCTTGTATTCCCCTTGGAAGTGTTAAGCCAGCGCCCAGGTTTTGGAGGGGGCTGACTCCTGCTTGCTTTGAGCAGCTGGGGCTGTGTTTGAAGGCATCTATAGCTTAAGGCAGTGCAGGGTTTTTAGGGCCATGAAGGCTTCTGGCTTTGGTGCTTAGATGCCCTTGCACACAAGTAGCCTGTGAAATCGGATGGCAGCTCTGACTAATGCCAAGCAACAGGAGGCTTTAGCCATGGCCTCTTAGCAGCCTTCTTCTGCGTCCGCCGCGGTGGGGCTGCTGGCTTCCCAGTGCCATGGGCTGAATGGGCTGTGGGGGCTAGTCTTCTGGAGTCAGGCTGGAAAAAGAGGCAGGTGAGAAACCCAGGGAGGACAAGGCTACCATCCTCATTGCTCCTGGAGCAGCGGCTGCTTCTTCCAGCACCTGGGCATCCTGCATGCCTCAGCAAGCACTTTGCTTGCATAAGTACCAAGACCTTTGTTTGAAACACTGAAGGGGTGACTCTGCCTATATGCAGGGCACAGCTTTTCGGGGTAACAGGTGGCAGAGACAACGGTGCCCATGCTCACACCCACCGTAGTGCAGTTCCTCCATGGCTGGGGTGGCGGAGGAGCGGGGTGAGGCAGTGACTAATCTTTGCTCTGAAATATAAAAGAAACAGGTTTTTTGGGTTTTTTTCCTCTCCAGCAGTGAATGCTACAGACCACACACCAGGATATCCTTATAGACGTGGATCCAGGAGCCCTGCTTGGCGTGCACTTGAAACCGGTGAGTGTGGCTTCCTCGTTCAGCATTCAAATCCATCCCTGTGCGAGCTGGTGTGAACACCAAGTTTATTAACAGGGTTACTTCCCTTTTCTGAGCTCATGCAGGAGCTCGGGGGTGGGAGAAATGAATTATATTTTGCAATGCAATATTTCCTGCATAAAATCATTTGCAATTGAAATCATTTGCTTGGATATCAATCTCTAGGTCACTGTCCATGCTCCATAAATGGGGCCTGCCTATTTCTACGTACACCACCTCATACTTCTCATTGCAGCGTATGTTGAAAGACACCCATCTCGCCTCCTTCCCAGAGCCACATGTAGGCTGGCACTCCAAAGTGAATGCCATGACCAAATCCTTCATGGAAGAAAAAGCTTAAATGACTAGTAGTGTGTAATGACCTTCCCCCCCCACTATAACCTCCATTTCATTGGTGTTGCTTTCTGCTGAAATAACTTTTCAACAATAAAAGTTAGGGGCTGCCAAAGCTTTTTGGAAATAGGCACTTGCGGACTCCAGCAAGTGTGAAATGGGTCCCCCGGTGAGACGGGTGCTGGGGCAGTCGGCGGTGGGAACGTGTCACCGGTTGTAACGGTTCAGACAGTGAGCCAGAAATCAATGTTGTACAGGGCAGATAAGGGAGAAAAGCAGCATCGATTCCCCTCCCTTCCAGAGATGCCACGGTCGTCTGCACCGTTCAGCCCCCGCGGTTGAGAGGACCTGGGAGTGCGGCATGTAGTAAACTTCGAGGGAGGTGGAAAAAAAAAAATCACAAGTCTGCTGAGTCATAATCACAGCCCTGACAGAGGCAGCAAACGGCAGACTTCAAGGGACAACACCAGGGTTGTAGAGGAAACATTTAATGTGGAGCAGACACACGAGGACTATTAGTGGAACGGAGAGATGACTCAAGCAATCTGGCTAATGTACAGGACACGTAAGTACAGTCAGAAGGGGGAAAAGCGAGCGTGTAAAGATGCCATCTCTGTCCTTAGCGGGTCAGTGCTGCGTGCATTTTGACTCGGGCCTAATTTGCCTTTGTGATGAAAACAAGTTGTAACTCCGTGGAGCCGACGGCTGCAAGTCCGGTGGACGCGACACTAACTGCGCCGGGTGCCGTGGTGCAGGGAGAGACTCTAGCACTGGGATGAGCCAGAAAGAGCCCAGCTGGACGTACACAAGCAGCTCAGCTCACACACGATAGTTGTAGCCGTTCACATTGCACGCTTATCCGGAGCACGTCTCCCTGCAATGCGACGCAGGCAATAGGCAGTCCCTGCATCCCCAGTCCCAGTCAGTCGGAGCAGGTTAATATTCCTCCCTTGCACCTAAAGCCACCTATTTTAATAGCTCCATTGTCTTGTATTTCTTTTCTCTTTTACTGTCAGTTGAGCACAACGGTGACCTCATTGCAGACTCCCAGCCCAGGGTAATCTGGGATGTATCACAGGTCATCCCCTGCAGTCATTACTGCTGGAGAAGGGCTCTCTGCGCAGGTGAGTATTGCTTAATTAGAAAGGAAAACAAGTAATGAAACTCTGCAGTCAGACCCTTGACTCGTCAAATCCGGAAAAACCAGCCTCGCAGTCCTTAGCTGTTTGCTCGCAGCACAGTTGTGCCGGAGAGAAGCTGGTAGGTCTGCGAATTAATGATGTGCTCCGCACTCCTGGTTTGCAGTCGCTGCACTCCTCCCGTGCGGTTTGCTTGTCAATCTGTGCCACGAGTTTTCAGAGCCGATCAGATTATTCACTGCACATTAATCATTCGGTCAGCTGAACTTTCGCCCCCTCACAGAAATCAATCCCGAGCGGGCTTTTACTTTTATGGATTTGTTCATTAGTTGTCCTCAGTGGAAGAGTTAATAGTTAAACCTTTCACACTTGTTTTCTCACATCAGGGTGCCAAAGTCCATACTTGGATGCCAAGATACAAGGAGCCTGATTTCCCGAAGTGTTCAGCACTTAGAAGTTCGTCTGGGATTAATGGGAGCTGCGGGCGTTCGGCACCTCTGACCGTGTCTTTGTACCTGGATTTGCGCTCCTGACATGACACGCGCGCGCAGGGTAGACCATTTCAGTGCCTCTGTTGTTTGCAGGCTGTTCGTGTGTCTCAGTTGTGATGTGGTAGTGTTGTTCGACCGGACCTCTTAGTCCCCGTAGTATTGTTTCACCTACTTGAATGGATAAGTGAAATATTTTTAAACAAGCAAATAATATAGGACCAAACGTCCTGTTCTTTCCCCCTCCCGTGACTGCCCTTGACTGAGTGCAGAGGAGGCCATTAGGGCGAAGGACAAGGAAGAACGCAAATCTGTAGGTCTGAGTAAAGGATAAAAAAGACAGCCAAAAAGCCATAATGAACGGAGTCTGAATGAGTGTCTGTGAGCACTGCTTTTGTCCCATTCCCCCAGCTCTATCAGCAGGCTGCGAAGGTTTCTGGTGGAGAGTTTAATTTCCCTAAAGATGCAATAGGCATTTGCTCCTCCTTTCTAAAATTATTCAGATACCTTATAAATATTGCAGCATATTGCTTTATTTGTACGAGCCCGGCACTGATTTATAACCTTTAGTGACAAATAAATCCACTCAGCTCACAGGAGTAGATACAGTTTTAATTGTTAACAAAAGGGCATTTATTTAATGACATCACTTCCGTTCATTTTGCATGTGTGTTAAGGCACGGGGTGGGGTTGGGGTCGGGAAAGTGAGTTGGATTGATGGGCTCGGGGAATGAAATCATGTCATTATCCAATGGGACAGAGTAGGTGATTGCAACTCCAGGCATCGCCGCTGCACCGCCTTGCGGCCGCTGGCATCACGCCGACAGCGGGAGAGAGGGACACGTGCCGCAGTCCGCTCATTCTTCAGCTACTTTCATTTACCAAAAGGACCAACTTGTCCCGTACGCAGCCCTCGGTCAGGGTTCTCTCAGGTTATTCCCACGGATACTGTATTTGTGCTAGGTGCTGTACAAACATGCCTGTGATCCCTTGGCTTGAGGCCTGGGCTAACAAATGGTTGTTGACCTACATCCGGGTGAGGAGAACATGTGGTAAGTCAGGGCTGATGTTACGAACGTGCGCTCCAGCCCCTGGTCACATATGACTATGCAGCTAGTAGCTATATTGGCTTGGGGGGGTGGGTGTGGGTGGGATTGGGTCAGTTTAATAGTGGGAAATAGGTGGGTTAAACACCCAGTTTAATAGTAGGAAATAAGTGGGTTAAGGGGGTGCGGGGGTGGGATTGGGTCAGTATAATAGTGGGAAATGAGGAGGAAATGAAGCTTTGAGTAAAGGTTTGGGACTACAGTCACGGGGTAGGGGGGACTTAGGCAAATCCCAGGGATCAGGCAGGGCTTCTGGAGAGCGAAATGTTTGGCTTAAGTGTCTGAAGTGGCAGTTCGGTGTCTAAGTGCCATAGCCGTGGCAGTGTTTTGCTGCCATACCTGTGTCAGTCCCAGGTAGCTTGTACCCCCTAGCCAATGTAATTATGTTGGCAATCTGCACCGCCCACACCTAAAACACCCGCACACTTGAAAGCAGCCATGCCAGGGATGCCAAACTCACCCCTGTGGGCTGGATGAGCAGCCAGACCAGCCCCACAGACGAGCGGGTGTCCTGACCGGCGTCTGTCCACCACAAAACACTTGGACAAGAACTTCTCGAGTTATCCGTTCAATCCTCGGTTGCAGCTTTCTTGCCAATGCCGTGAAGACTCGGAGGTGTTGAAGTATCACTGCCACGATGGTTAGGAAATATATGAGGAGTAAGGGTTTTCTGATGGTTTCTTTTATTGGACCAACTGTAGAGTTGGGAAGGATGTTAGGCAAGCCCTGGCAAATATCCCCCTTGCTTGCTCTGTAGCCTGTTGTTTTTTAAGCTAGTTTAAGAGAAGCAAATTGGCAGTGGTTTCTAACTACGAGCCAGTGTATGGGCAGAAGCTACCAACAGCTCTCACCCCTGAGTTGGAGATTTAAAGGCTTGTTCTGGCTCCCATAAGCTCAGTCTTGTCCGATGAGCCGTGAGTGGGGATGGGTACAAAGCCGTGCCATGGTATTGTGCATACAACTTGCAGCCAAGGCCCTGGGGGTCACGCGTGTCCATTGGGAGCATGCTCTACTTCCACAGCTATACTGGGGCACATGGCTAATGCCCGTTGCCACCAGAGTACATTGATATTTAGCTTGGGCATCCGCAACCCAAGTCTTAGGCAAGCGGAGCATGGGGCAGCCCACCCTGCTTTCTCCTCTTTTTATGCTGAGGGGCTATAGGAGGAGAAGAAAGATGTTAGTCTCTCTAACCAGCAGGCTGCAGGAAGTTACAAGAATTGAGCACTTCAGCCTATTTAGGAGCTTGCTAGACATGCAAGCTGCTGATTCAAAGTTTTTTTCCCCTCAGACTCAAATCCCCGGGCTGGTGTCTGGTCCTGCCTGGGCTGCAGGGCAGGGGTAGCACCGAGACCCTGTTTGGAGGAAGGGAAGGGCTGTCGTGGCAGTGAAGCTACTCAGCTGGCTGGAGGGGCAGAGGGCATGCCTGGCTGGACGGGAAATTCAATAATGCACAGCGGAGGAAAAGAAGTTAACATCACATAGGCCTGGTCCAGGCCTGTCTGGGTGAGTTTTACAGGGCGGAGGGTCCTAGATTTATCTCCCTGACATCCCATTGCTGCTGGCTCCAGTTTTGCTTCACTGGCATTCACTATGATGGGAGTGTGAGCATAGACCACCCTTCCTCCCCCATTTTAAAAGCACAGGGGGAGGTCTTCTCCTGCTTAAGGAACTCTTGTTGTGACTTCCCAAGTGTTTGAGATCAGCTAGCCAACTCCCAGTGATGAGTGATGGGTTCCCCCTTGAAAGTCCCAGCCTGCTGAGACCACCACTACTGAGCGGAGGCAGTAGGGTTGCTGCTACCTGAAAGCAAAGCAAGTGCAAATCCCAGCCATGGAAGAAATTATTTGCAAGCTTGAGGCAGCGAATGGCTCAGTTCCATGCCTCCCTCTGCCTATTCCTTCCTCAGACTCCTCTAACTTCGGGTTTATAAAATATTTGATTTGATCTTTATATTGCTGGGCTTTTTGGTGTGTTACAGTGTTTGTTCAACACCCCAGCAGGAGCTCATGATAAATAAAATGTTGCCAAAGCACCGCAAAAATGATCCATGCATTTAGCTAACCCCCGCTGTGAAGCGTGAGGATAAATGCAAGGCTCTGATAAACAGGCCTGGCATGTCTGTCTGGTGGCTCTGAAATGATATAGCAGCATTAATGAATTCAAGGGCTGCCACTGGGTCAGATGGGGACAATGAGGCACAGGAGGGTAAGGGACTGGACAAAGGGCTTGTGGGAAGTCTATGGCAGAGCTGAGTAAGATGAAGGCCAGACCACCAGACCACCTGACACTAGCTACCTAACCATGCTCAGGTGCAATGCTTGCTTTACTTGAAGGAAGGTGTGTTCACCTCTTTCTCACTAGGAAGGTAGTAAAGCACTGGAACAGGCTATTTAGAGAGGCTGTGGCTCCGGAGGCAGTGCAGGAATAGCGAGGACGGATGTGCAAACAAGACACTTGGTTTGCAGATGCACCGTTAGCACGGTTCTTAGGACACCACGGCATGACACCTGGACCCAGCGGGCAACCAGAGCTGCTTGCTTTCTTAGTGGTCGTAGTGCTCATCTCATGGAGATCACGGTGGGTCATCGCTCTCACCTGCTTGCCAAATCCAGGTTCTCCATTTCACTCCATGTCCTACCTCCTTCCTAGCAAGTGCGGCTACAGAGGAGGAGAAAGGGGATGACGTATGAGTTGCAACCTGGGCTCGGACCCCAGGGATGATGGAACAGCACCAGGGCTGGCCTTGGCCCTTACTTCAGATGCAGCGGTCCATGGGTACCACGTGGCCAGCGGGGACGTGTATCTCTGCCTGCAGCTGGGATGAACTGGAACTGCTCAGCTGGGCTAACAGACTGCTGCTCCACAAGCTGTGGGAAGCTGGGGCTGGAGTGAGTGTGGTCAGCTGGGGCCCATGGCTTGGGATTCCCAAAAGGTGCCGATGGGCCCTTGCTCATGGACACAGAGCTCCTCACACCCTGCCCTGGGGCTGGCTAGAAGCTGACCCTTCTCCAGTAAGACGGTAAAATCTGCAATCCCATAGGGCTCCACTTAATTAAATGCCTTGCAAGCTTAATACCGGCCCAGCAAAAGGGACCCCTTAGGGCCATATACCTTTGAGGGTATACAGGGAATCTGGCTTTCCCCACCAGACCAGGCTCTTCAGGCAGAAACCTAAGTCAGGCAATGGAAACAATGTCTGGAAAGGATTTCCAGGACCTGAAAGTTAATGCAGCGCAAAGCTGCCCTTGAGTGCTTGGAAGGTTTCCCCCTTTGCCCCTGACGCATGGCTCCATGCCACAGCTGCTCCTTTCCATTGGCTTGACTGCGCATTGTTCTCCATCAAGATTTTTTATCATCGTATATGGTCACATTGTGGGATTAAAATGAAGCCTTTATGGCTCTTGGAGGCTCTGGGTGAGCTGCCCCTCTGGGATGCATTAATATCAGAGGAGCCCAGCTTGTATCTTATGAGCAAGCTCTCACCCTCCTAGCATACTAACCTGGGGTCTCCTTCATTGACTATGTCAGAGCAAGCGTCATTTTGTGGTTGGGCAGGTTGTACGGTTGTGCCCCGACTTCAAGTTACAACTTGGCCGGCAGAAGCCCAAGCTGCTTCTGTGCACAGCACTTCCAGGGTTAGCATTTCTTTTGCAAACTGCTTGAGGATTATGAGTAAAGTAGGACAAGAGGCTTATTAAAAGACTACATCTGGAATAAAGCAGAAGGCTATTTTTGTGTGTGCGCCAACCAAGCTTCTACCAAAAATATTGCCTCGTATGTCTGTTTGAAAATGAGAACCCACTGCAATTGCATCCCGTCTCAGCTCACTTGACATTGTTCTGGGAAGCATGAGATGAATATCTCACCATAGGCGTGCATTCACAGACATGAGCGCAAGCATCTTGTGTTTACTTGTGCAAGTGGACGGGGAGTTGTTGTTCACCAAGTCCCAGAATGGGGAGGAGCCCACTGGAATTAGTAGGAGGTAGGTTTAAAGCTAACAAGAAGATATACTTTTTAAAGCAACATGTAGTTAATTTGTGGTTTTCATTGCCCCAGGAGGTATTAGAGGCAGATAGCGTAGCCAGATTCAAAAGGGGACTGGACAAATTAATGAATGAGAGATCCATGACTCGCTGTTGAACAGAACGGTTGGAGATGTTTCCGTTGGCTTCTCTATACCAGTAATGGTGGATGATCGGGAGGATAGCCAATAGGGGATAGATCGCTCTAGACCAGGGGCAGGCAATTATTTTGGGCGGAGGGCCGCTTACTGAGTTTTGGCAAGCCATCAAGGGCCACATGACAGGGGCAGATAAATATTAATTTTCTAAATTTTTTAGGGGCCCCAGATAGAATGGCCTGGAGGGCCGCATCTGGCCCACGGGCTGAATTTTGTCCACCCCTGCTCTAGACCTATCCTGTTCAATGCTCTCCCTCTAGCATCCACTTCTGCCACTGTCAGAGACAGGATACTGGCCTGGATGGACCACTGGTGTGACCCAGTATGGCACTTCTTATGTTCACACACACACACACACACACACACACACACACACACTGCAGAAAAGAGAGGTGCATGGACTTTGGGAAATATGTGCCTTACACATTTGGCTTGGGCTAGAGGTCATATTGTAAATGCCAGCTCAATTCAGCCATACTTGTGTCCCGTTCTCTTCATCATTCTCATTGTTCTCTGACAATGGGTAGGTGTTTGGGAAATGGCTGTAGTTCATTTGGACACCCTCAGGTTCCCGTAAGCAAAGAGGTGCCTGCATACTGAAAAGCATAGTTGCTTTTTGCTACACTCCTGTTCTTGCTTTCAGAGAACTAGGAACAAATGCAGTATCCGAGGCAGAACAAGGCAACCTGTGCCCCTGGGCAGGGGACCAGCATGAATCTAGTTTGCTATTTCAGCTACACTTGAATCCTTCTATTGATCCACACCCAACATGTGTCCTTTCCTTGTGGTAGCACCGCCCGGGGTCGAGTGTTATGGGAAGATCCATGAGCAAGTCCACAGAATGACGACATGGGTTTGCTTCTTCTTTCTGAGAGTCTCATTTTCTGTTTCTGCCATCCCATAGGTCTGGTTGCTGCTAGAAAAAAATACTTCACCGTTGCTTGCGGGTTGAAAGTTCAGATGGTGAACATGGCCTCCTGCCCCAAACACCGTGCAGGTAGTCAACAACCTGTCAAGAGTGGCTTGCGCCTCTTTAAACCCACCGTGGAAGTCAGGAGGGGCTTTTCCATGTTGGTTTTTTTTGTCTCCAATCTATTATTCATCTCCAGCTTCCCCTATCCAGGAGGCAAAATAGCAGCTGCTCACAGCAGCATGAGCTTAAATTCCCACATGCTGTTTTATAGGGGTCTGAGGTGTGCAAATAGGTTTCTTTTCATTGTGCTGAATAGACAGCTCTGCCTCAGGCAGCAGAGTGCAAATACACAAACTCAACAGCCCGTGTGATGTGTTTGCATCTTCCTGCTCCTATAGGCTTCCTTACATCTTCTCAGGGGGCTTCAAGAAAGGTGTTGGTGGTCACCCGCCTCCACTGTGGAGAATCCTGAAGGCTGGTGGGGTGGAGAGGATAGACAACCAGCCTGGGGAGCATTTGCAGTGAGTAGCTGAGGGGCTCCTCAGTAATTTGTTCTGCAGGTTTCCACTGCAAAAAGAGTTGAATGGTCCCCAGGCAAAAGTCTGCTGCTCTTTACCTTAACATTGAAATATGAAGGCATTTTTCCCAAGCTCCTTGGGATGTGGGTCACAGGGGTTCTCCTAAACTCAAAGAAAATGTGAAACCCCTTGTGGCAGGGCTCCTTTGGTGCCTGTCACTTTAAGAGGTTTGAGCAGGCTGTGGAGCAGCCAGCAGGTGCAATGCGGCCTAATGAGGCGGTCACATGACCGTGGGAGGGCTCCTGGATTGGAGGATGGGGCTGAGCAGCCTCAATATAAACCCGGACACTCAGCGCTGGGGCAGTTGCTGCAGGGAGCCAGAGGGCAAGCATCTCCAGCTGGAGATCTGCTGCTCCCAGAAAACTGGAGGGCAGGGTAGGAGCTATGGGGATGGAGGAGGTTCCTGGTCCTGGGGAGTGACCTAAAAATACACCCTGCTGAGGTTGGATGGTGTGGTGGAGCAACTATCCAGTGGTGGGGCTCCCCAGGAAATGCCACACCTGTGCCTCCCTAGTGAAAGGTGAGTATGGGGTGCCATATAGCCTCAGCCCCCATGACCTGGTGGGTCACCCCATAGAGGGCACAGGCGAAGGGTGCAGGCACGTCATCAGGCTTGAGACCCAAGGGGCATAAGGCTGAGAGCCTCAGTGAGGGGGCAAAGTAGTGGGCCCAGTGAGAAGGACGCATAGAGTAGCGTCTGCATGGGCGGGCCTGAACGACTGCACGTGGGCCACGTAGAGTTGGGGTCGCATGGGTGGGCCTGAAGGATTGCACTTAGGCCAGCCTTAGAGATTGAGTGAGCTGGGTTTGGAGGGGCCTGAGAAGGTGGATCTGTGTGAGAGAGAGGGTGAGGGGTCAATTAACCTGACCAGAGAAACCCTCAACTAGTCAATGGTGGGGCCAGGAGCAGAACGGTCAAAGGGCAGGAGCGCCCACCGCAAGGGACGCCCAGAGCCAGGGGCCTGAAGGCGATGCCAGGGCATGTGTGGCCAAAGGTCCTGGAGGGGGCCATTGCCGAGAGGGAGGAGGGTTCAGGGAGCTCGGCAGCCCAAAATCAGGGCGGAGTAGACCACCTGAGAAGGAGGGATCCAGTTGGGGTCTGAACACCAGGCAGGCATAAAGGAGGTGCATTGTGGGATGCATATAGTGATGCCATCTGCGAGGCATGGGACATGGTTTAAGGGGAGGTTCGGAGCCGTGTATAATGCCCTTGGCATTGGGCATTAAATGGGCAGCCTCCTGCCTTGTAACCATTGTTTCAGTTACATCCAAGACGTGGCAGGTGGGTGGACTTCCCTAGACAGGTGGGTGGACCAAGGATTTGACCGGCCGTACGATGTCACACCCCTCCTCTTCCATGCCATTGCCTCCTATTCCCCTCCCCAAGGAGCTCTTTCATGGTAATGGGAGTTAAACAGGCTCCCTCATTTGGCAGCTCCACATTGCTTTGCCTGTTGGGAAGCTGCAAGGGAAGCCCTCATTTGTAACAGCTAAGACTTGTTTCAGAAAGCCGCAGCCAGCCAAGAAAGATGATCAATAAAACACGGAGGAAGCAGCAATTGTCCTACAAGCCGGTTCTTTCTGAACAGATCAAATAACCCACATGCACGCTCAGATCCCTTGGGAAGAGATCGAGCGATAGCGAGATGGCACAGGATGATGCTGTTGCGCTTGGACAGGCTATGTGCTCAGCATTGAACCTAGCTAGGTCACTTAGGAGAAGATGGCCAGAAGGCTTCAGTCCTCACACTCAAAGCTGTTTAAGGTAGGGTGAGCATGAGTCAAAAATCTAGACAGGGTCACATTTAGGTTGTGGCAGAGCCTGATGTGTGAGCATCTCACACTAGGCCTGGCAGGAGATTTAAGACATGCAGGGCCCTCCTGCCTGCCTATCTGTGAATGTCACGGATAGGGCTCAAGGCTGAACTGCATACCCGGGGGAGCAAACAGTTCCCATTGGTTTCTATGAGGCTGCATGATGGGTGACTGTGAAAATGATGTCCATGGTCTGTCCCCTAATGAATGTGGATGATCCAAAGAAGTTAGGGATTAAAAGAAACCAGCAAAGCTTGTTTGGGTATTTTTCCTTCAGGTTGGTCCCCGGTTGGTTCAGTAGCATTTTGGGTCAATCTGGTCTGAAGGAGACTCATTTTTCGTGTATCAAGAGCAGAGCACCATATGACTTCGCTTCAAAGCCCTGCTGCTTAAAATGAGATATTTCTGCTAAAAAATGCCCTGCCTCTTAACTTTGAGCAAAATAAACACATGCATGAATTTAAAAGGTCTCCTGTGCCTCATAGAAGATGTCTCCTCGTGAGCAGATCTTTATTTGATGTTGTATTGTTTTCTTAATTTGAGACGCAGAGCATTTGGGCCTGTTTCAGGTTCAAGGGCAGCTTATACTCGAAGGCATATGGTATCTTCCTAGGTCTTCCTTTGGCTGTCAGCCCTAAGACAATCGCGCACCTTGCAATCATTAATGGCTTTGACCCTCTCATTAGGACCCCGATTTACAGACTGCAACAGTGGCACAGGGAAAGGGGCAAGGTAGCAGGGGATGCCAGTGACTGATTTGGAACCGGAGCCCAAATTTTCTCTGTCCCCGTCTAATGTCCTATTATCAGTATTTTCAGCCTCTCTCTAGTACTGTTCCATGGCTTGGAAAAGCTTAATACATGATGATGACAATACATTTATGGCTAATTTGTGGTCCAGAGCTCAATGAGCCCATCAGTTGGAAGGTGCGCTAGATGACTATTAGACATTGCTACAAGACCTTTGGGACTCTACAACCATCGATAGCTGTGAGTTACCCAGGTATCAAAGCAGCTGTTCATTGGTTAAGCTGATATTCGAGTTCCTTAATCAATGGGACCTTAATATAAAGCATGTCCTATCAAGTACTCCAAAAGCACTTGCCGTTTGGACATTAAAGTCTCAGCTAGCCCCTACCCACATGCAGTGTAGTGAAAGGCAGTGGCTATTATTTATAGTGCATCTTTGGAGCTTGCAGTGTGCAGAGATGTGACCATACCTGCAACCTATAGAGCAGGGGCAGGCAATTATTTTGGGCGGAGGGCCACATACTGAGTTTTGGCAAGCCATCGAGGGCCACATGACAGGCAGCTGGGGGCAGTTAAATATTAATTTTCTAATTTTTTTTTAGGGGTCCCGCGGGCCGGATAGAATGGCCTGGCAGGCCACATCTTGCCCACCCCTGCTGTAGAGTCAGGGGTCCTTGTTAATAGTGGGCTGTGTCTGTGCCACTGAACTGGTTAAAAAAAAATGCTCATGCTGACCTCAGACTCTAATTTCCTTCATTGCCCCTTACGCTTCTTCCTTGGTTTCAAGAGCCACAGAACTGTATTTAACGAAGGTGCATGAAAAATGTTTTTCTTTCCCCTCATTTTGGACTCCATTAATGACAGCAGCGTGATGCCCTCAGGACTGAAACTGCGCCTGGACCTGGGTGCAGTCAGGGTGCTGTGCAAGAACAGCAGGCGCTCTCATTTTCTTCCCCTGCGTGATTTGTCTGTGATTAATGCCCGTGGAAGGCAATCAGCTATGCCCAGTCTAATTCCCCAGTATTATTAAAGAGGAGATATTACAAGAAAAAACCAATGTTAGATTTTAGTGGCTTTATTACATTTTTTTTTTTGGAAGGCATTCAGTGATGAACAGGGATAGATAAGATCATTTCCCTGGACGTTAATAAGTCGGAGGACAAAATTAGTCACGCTTTTAAAGGGGAAGCATCAACCTGAAACTCGAGTGCTCACACTTCTCCTTACCTCTGCTTGAGCTTGAATGTCTAGTCCCTGCGCGTCTCAAACTCGGGTGACTCCAGAGAGAGTTGAAGGCAACGATGGAGTGAAAAGGGCTCTTGTGTTGTGCAGGGAGGTTGAGATGACGTCCCTGGCTTTGATGGACTCGCCCATCTCTTCAGGTAATGCAAAATGAATCCCTGCCAGAGATGCTAAAGCCTGGAGGTCATAACCTGATGAGTGAAGAGCAATGATCACGGCCACATTTATCATTACGGATATTCCTCAGGGGTTTGCTGCCCAACCTCCTGCTGTCTTCTCCCGCAGCTCTCTGCAGGGCCACAGCTTCGTGTGTCCGTCCGCGAATAGCATCTGAACGCTGGTTGAGTCCATCCGGCATTTCAGCAGAGTCTCCAGAAACCTGTCTGACCAAGGGGATGGTGACAGGTATCTTCCACTCTTCCCAAGGGAGATAAAAATGTGTTTGTCCAGTGACTTTGCTTCTTTGCATATGATTAGAAGACAGTGGTTCAGATCATGTCGCCACAGATCATGTTTGAAACTAGCTGACTGCAGAAAAGGAGTCAGAAAAGGGGAATCGTTATCTGGTGGGATTATCCATTATCTGGCTTTGCACCAAGCTGGCTACATGACTGGGGAGACGGGAGGTGCTCGTTGGAGCACTGTGCCATATCGGGACGGTGTGGACATGCCTTGAGTGATCGTAATGGGCCCTTATGAAGCAGGCAAAATGTGACTTTTGTCACATTTTACTTTTGTGAATGAGTTTGGACAAAATACATTTACTTTTATAACACCCTGTCATCTGACCCTTAAGACTGGGTGACCTAAAAGCAGCGAGGAGAAGGACAACCCGCTCACCTTTTGTATTAACAATTTTTGGGGACTTGAGCAGGATGGGCTAGAATAACACTTAGGCACCGAAGTCTACTTCTGCGTGTAATAGGGGGAATGGTCTCTGGGCCAAAATGTGTGTAAGCTTGTTACAGGGTTGGTTATGGTGGCTTAGAGCGGCTCTGGTCGTGGCTGGCACAGATCCCAGTGCACTTGTCTTGGGGGACATCTCTCTCTGCATGCGACCCTGCAGAAAAGGGGGGGCAAGGTGCATTCTGCACCAAACTTTTTCCCTGTGGTTTTAATGTGTAGCCTAATGCCAGGAGCAGCCCCAGGTCCTCCTACCCTTCTCGGATGCAGGGGAGGAGAGGACATGTATGGAGACAGATCTGCCATGTTTCTCCCCTGCTAAACCTCCCCCCAGGGAATTTCAGTGCTTAAATTCCATCTGCCTTGCAGAAAGAAATGCTTCCATATACTCCCTTCAAAAACCTTTGCCCTTGCAAAGGAAGGGGCAGGGCTTGTCTTGGACATGA
This sequence comes from Alligator sinensis, assembly GCF_000455745.1. Taxonomy (NCBI): domain Eukaryota; kingdom Metazoa; phylum Chordata; order Crocodylia; family Alligatoridae; genus Alligator; species Alligator sinensis. Next base: position 654,527 of record NW_005842046.1, read on the forward strand.
CTCCAGCATCTGTGTTTGTGGCTTCTCAGGGTGCTGTAATGCACCAGTGTTTAGGCACAAAAGAGGTTCTTCTGAACAAAAAAACCCACCTAAAAATGCAGCTTTGCCTGGACACCCAGCAGCATGGCTCGTGGCTCGTGCTGCTGCCTCTCAGCATTCCCGAAAGGACGGAGCATTCTCAGACTGCCATTCATCACTGCTACGTGAAATCATGCCATGGCCGGTTAGATCATCCCAGGACTCAGGCTGTTAGCCAAAACCATTCCTCACTAACAGGCAAATACATCTAGATGTTTTTCTGGTTCGTGCCAGGAGGTTGGACACCCGTTGTCATCTGATGATGCCTGGCTAAGAGCTGCTTTGCAAATGGACTGTTTTATACATCTGTTGTTTTTAATAATATAATTTGTCTGGAGAAAGCCTGCTGAAATCCCCTCGTCCAGGCCAACAGGGAAGGATCGCTTTGGTGGGGCAGTCATACTAGTTGAGTTAGTCTAGGGAGATGGCTGTGGAAGAGGTAAGTGGTATAAAGAGTTTCTTCCTAGTTAATCCTCTGTCGACTTGGGGAGCACACAAGTGTGGACTCCACAGTTCACGCTACGTTGCCTCGTTGTGGACACTTTAAGCAGGGGGGCTAAGATGTGGTCGTGGCTGAGCCATGGTTTCTTCTGTAGGGGTGGGTCCTTGCGGGTCAGGAAAGCTGTATGTGGCCATCTTGGTGGAGCCGGGACCATCGTTAGAGCAACAATCTGGAGGCTGCCAGGTCAGTGCTTCATCACAGAAGATGCCAGCGCTGTGAACTTCAGAGGACTTTTGTATGAGTTGAGACTGCTAAGTGTCCCACGGGGGCAGGCGCTGTGACCTCCTCTCCGTTTTCCATCTTCCACAAGAAGGGTGAGGCAATCAGGACTCATAGTAGAGATGATATCTTTTATTAGACCAACCAGATTTTTGCAAAAAAATAAAATTCTTTAATTGCAAGCTTTCGGGCACAAAAGCTTGCACTTAAAGCAATTTTTTTTTTTTTTTTTGCAAAATCTTGTTGGTCTAATAAAAGATATCATCTCTACTATGAGTCCTGATTGCCTTTTCCTCTAGACCAGTACGGCTGCAACCTGGATACCTGGCACAAGAAAGGTGAGGCTTTTTGACTAGGAGGCTTCACACGGATCTGGTGTGAAGTCACCGAGGAGCTTTGGAGCAATCCCACCCTAATTTCAGTTGCAAAATGAAAGGACACGTTTTAAGTGTCTCTTGGTCTGCATTTCTCTCCTTTGTAATATTCTGTCCCATCTTGCTTAGTGACAGGGCACGTGAATGGGAACATTGTGCTCCTACATTTACTTTTTAGCTAGAAAGGTGAGTGGGGCATCTCCCATATAAACCACGTCCCTCTTATAACACATGGAAATATTCCCCGTAGAACAAGAGAACGGGAAAAAAAGAAATAACATTATCCCCGAGTGAACAAAATTACTAGATAGAGCAAAGTAGGGCCAACATCAGCCTTTTCCTGGCTCACACTAACAAACTGCAGAAAGGGTTGTTTTTTTTGAAAAATGTTATAATTTAAAATAAATATGTTTCTATAATGCCTACCACTTTGTAAAGAGAAATGCAAATGAGGGGAAGACAAGTGAGGCAAGGATTTTTGTGGGTGATATTTTTTTACCGGATCAACTGCATGATTGTGATAGATTGAGACGAGCTTTTGATCGTTCACGCCCATGTCAGCTGTCACCAGCGGGCTGTCAGCTAGGTCCTACTGAACAGCTCTTATATCACCTAGGAACAATGACCAGTCTGTATTTAGGCTCAAATTCTGGCTGCTGTGTTGGTGCTGAGTGGTACCCTATTCAATAAATATTTGCTAAAGAAATAACACCCCACCCCCAGTTGGTTTAGCTCATGTTACAGCTGCTTGAAGCCACTGCAGTCATGCTGGGGTTGCATGTGTGAATCTGACCCAAACTGTGACCATCTCACCCCATGCACCTGCACGTTTGGAGGCCAGTTCTACATTCCTGTTGAAGTCAGTAATACTCAGCCTCGTAATAATGCAGAACCAGGGACCTAGCTGAGGTTTATCCATGAATACACTCAGATGGAGGTTTCAGGCTTCTCTGGGTTTATGATGCTGTGAAAAGGGACCAGCTAGATTCCCTGACCTTGGCTCAGACCCACAGGGATGCAGAGAGGTACAGTTTTGCTCCAGTGATGCTGCTGATCGGTTCTCATTGTTGTTTTCTTTTCCCCAGTGGGATGCGGCTATTACTTTGTCCCCCGAAGGAGCAGGCTGATGCAGACAATGCAGCCGCCTGTTCTGCCTGTCATACATCACTCACAGGAGACGGCAAGGAAGCTAATCCAGGCTTCACTTCTGAATGGGGCAACAATAAAAATGCGACGGTGGATCCGCAACTGCTGGGAACAGGGGGGCTGTCACAGACAAGGGACCAGTGCATATGCTCAGAAGACCCCAAAGTTCAGTTCTGGTTCATCTGGACCTGGGCAAACAGATGGACAGAGGTCTCCTGATCAACCCACTCCATGAAAAATTCAGCAAAGTGCATGGCACTGGAGAAGACTTCTGTCCGGGCAAAGAAAGGCAATGGTGCTTGGACTGAACTTAGTGATGGGGGAAGTAGTTTTTTCAGTTCTTCTTGGAAAGAATTAGTCTGTTCTACTTAATGACTGTGCAGGCGGTGTGTACAGTAAATAGACTGCATGCACCTGCTGTGCCACTAATCTCAACTCACCCAGCAGCATTTTTGCTGTTATCCCTCGTCTGGCGGTGGATTGCAGCCTAGTGCTTTGTTGTTCACTGGAAACCAAACCTTATGAGCCAGCTGATGACAATAGCAAATGTGGGGCTGGTTCCCCTTCCCTTCCCTTGAGACCTGGCTTGCTGTTTAATAGCCAGACAAGCAAGGGGAGAACATCTGTAAAGTGGGAAGGAGGGAGTTAACCTGCAGGTTTGCCATTTACAGTGGATCAGTTTACGGAAAAGCACAGACGTGATGATATCTTGCAGGTGCTGGGTCCGGGGCCCAGTTTCTCCTTCCAGCAACAAGCCCGTATAAATGCAGGCATCAATCCAAGTTCCAGGGCTAGTGGAAGTGCACATGAAGGCTGCCTCAGCCCAGTGAGCTCTACCAGATCTGGGCCTCCTTCTGAAAGGCCAGGGTATCCACAGTAAATGCCCTGCCCTGTCTGGTGGAGCCCCTTTGCAAGCAGATTTTGGATTCTCTATGTCCCTCTTTTGCTTCCTTCCATCCCTTTGTAAAGGTGGCTACTTCATTACCTGGGGCAGTGGTAGAGGGTAGGCTGTGTCCTTTGCCAGTAGTCCTTTCCCTGGGTCTATGGCGATCAGTTTGGTGAGGCTGCAGGACCTGCACATGAATTGTAGCTTTCTAACAAAGAGAGTCAGGGGTTTCCAATAAGACTGAAATCTGGCCTCTGACATCTGGGTGCAGCTGGAGAATGAGAACTTACACACACAATTAAGGCCTAAATGTAGGCTGCTCATCTCCTGTTCAGGCCCTGAAGCAAGAGGCCTCATTGTACAACAGGTGGAGCCCCCAGCCGGCTCTGCTGATTTCAGTGCAGCTCGTGGCAGAGGATCTTGCTTCTCTCCTGAAACTGAAGGTTCAGCTGCATAAGAAAAGCAATAGCCTGAGCCATGGAGGTATGAGATGCCTCCCTAGGAAAGCTAGGCTGCCCTTCTGAAAGTGGTCCCTTTGCCAGAGGCTTCAGAGGGGCTGCATCAGGAAGGCTTCATGCCCAAACTCTGGCTTTTCTTCCTGGAAAGTGGCCACACACAAAACAGTGGAACCTGGAGGCTAAGGGAGCTAGTACATGTGTCGCTATCACAATGTACACACGACAAAAATTTCCTTTTGTGTGGCTTAATGGTGCCGCACATTACATGTACCTGAGTTCTGGGGGTTTAAATGAGTTTGCAGTATTGCAAACTACATTCCAATGTAGTTTAGCTTGCAATGTTGCAACTTGGAACATTGCAGCCATTAGTCAGCTTGTCCCCCAGCTGTGGGAGAGGCAGGCAGGTCCATAGAAAAAAATAATCAGGTCCCTCACTGCTTCTGCCTTCAGCAGGCTCTTGCAGCAAGCAGGATGCCTGGGACCATCAGGGAATGGGATGGCTTGGCCCTGGGCCAGCATGGGAAGGTGGCAGGAGGGCAGCTGGGTTTGTTGTTGGTGGGGACAGTGCATAGATCATGAGGCAGCCCAGGCAGGCTGCTAGCTGGCTGGGTGCTGTCCCAGCTTGAAGGCACCCTATCCAACACTTCCCCAAGCTCAGCTGAGCTTCCAGCACCCCGTGCACTGTCCCTACCACCTTCTCTGGCCACCAGCAAACCCAGCCATCCTTCTGCCACCTTGTGCCTCCACCCCAGGGACAAGCCAGCCCATTCCCAGATGGCTCCAGGTGTCCTGCTGGCCGCAGGAGCCTGCTGAAGGCAGAAGGGGTAAGGGGCCTGATGCTTCTCCTCCTTTTTTTTTTTTGGCGGAGCCTGCCCACCTCTGCCACAACCAGGGGGTGAGCTGACAGATTAATGGGAGAGGTGGGCAGGCTTGGCCAAAAAACAAAACAAAACAAAACAAAACAACCCCAAAAGTGATTGGGCCCCTCACCACTTCTGCCTTCAGCAGGCTCCTGCGGCCTCTGGGACAATCATGTATGTACAGTGACAGAAAAATAAAACCCTTGGTTTGAATTAAACTCACCATTTCAATTTAGGGGCATAAAATGCAACCTGAAGGACTAAACCCCTGTCACATGTACAAGCACCCTGAGGGTACAAACCATCACTAACAGTCGACTCGGGATCTCCCAGACCCCCCTTTGTGCATTTGTCTATGGCAACAGTGGCTCCCTCGGCACTGCTTGTGCTCATCCTTGTGAATGTATTGGCCCAGGGAACAAATGTGCTGTTGGTAAAAAATAACAAAGGCTCTGAAATGTGAGAGCTCCCTGTAGCACTCAGCTGGTACCTCGCTGCCGAGATTTTGAGACAAGCTGTTGTGGCGACACATGCAGATGGGCCGAGTCCAAAACAGCAGGGCTCTCCTGCAAGCTTCCCAGAGAGAGGCGGGACTACCCGCTTTCTGCTCTTACAGCTAGTGAAACCTGGGCGGCTCCTGTCCCAGGGGCAGACTTGCTGCTCTGTTGTCACCCAGACTGAGACATGCCCGTAGAGAGTCACCACTGTGCACATAAGGAATTTGCCTTTGTGTGATTGGATGCAGTCCAGGTTTTTTTATTTTATATGCTATTTGCATCCCAATGCCACAGCCATGCCTGCTCCCAGGGCTGGGAGGCTGGGGGATGGATGCAGCAGGTTCTCCCTGCTCCCACGTGGGTTATTTCTTAAGATCTTGCTTTTAGAGGCAGCTGCAGAAAACATTTTGGTTGCTTTATGTGAAACCCGGACAGAGCTTGACCATGGTACAGCACTCATGGGCTAAACAACTGGGTTGAACCCATCAGGCTGGATAGAGGACTCCTCAGCTCCATTCTGCTCATTTCATTTGGGGCTGAGTCCTCCCACCATTTAATTGTGTCTGGCTAGCATGTGATCTGCTGCAGCACACACTCACTCCAAGGTGTGCAAGGACCTGGCCTCCCTGCTAGTCTCTCCTCTACGGTACTGCACAGGGGTCTCCAGTTCTGCCCGACAGAGCTCACATCCCTCTCCTGCAGCTCATCCACAATCCTCCCCTTGTGCGCTGATGTGCTGCACAGCTTGGCTTGGTACCCCACTTCTCCAGCTTTCACAGTTTCCAGGTACAGCTGCACAACCCTAGTATTTCCACTGCATTTCAGGCCTGGCAAATCTATGAAAGAGTCTGGGGAATTTGACATTAGCACTCCTGCTTTTTCCCCTGATTCTCTTCTTTTTCTGTTCCTTTCAGGATCCAAAAACTAGAACCCGGAGCTGAGAAATAGGCACAGAAATGACACTAGTTACCTGCCAGCTTGGAATGAAGGCAAGTTAGTGTTGGATGAAGGTCTTATCATCAGCATCAGAAAACTGGATCTTTCTCCCTTGTCTACGTGCTCATGACTCACCAACAATCGTAGTGGTCTTTACTTGGCGATGTACATCCGTCTGCCCATTAGAAAGGCCGTAGCTTTCCCCAACAACTTACAAGATGAGGTTCTGCACTGGTAGATGGTACTTTTAAGGTTACTTGGCAATAGCTGTGTTCTGCCCAGGAATTTTGTGTGTTGCAGGAAAGTGATACATAGCTGACAACCAACGCGGATGCCAGCTCTATCGTGTGTTGGTGGAAGGACCTGGCATTTGAGGATATGGAGTGCATGTGTTCACCTGGGCTCATTGGAAAGTGCTCATTAGGTAAACGTTGGGTAGAGGCCTCTGTGGAAATCAAACAAAGTTTGGAAAGAGGATGAAGTGGGTACGTTAGATGAGAAAGGGTGCCTTTCTTAAGGCTGCCTTTTTAAAATGCAGAGAGGCAGCAGACAGACTCATGGAACAGAAGAGTTGCAGATATTAATTTGCTTATGCCTAATAAGGGGAAGGCTAATATCCCTTTTCTGTATAAACCAGGACTTGACCCCATGTTATTCTGAGCTGTCTGTCTACCCACCGAATTATAAGATCCTGACCCATTTTTACTCTTTCTATAACAAGACAGATTTCCATTGTCTCCCAGCTAAGGTCCTCAGGGTTTGGCTGTGAGTAAGGCAACTTTTTAACAAGAACAGACAGTCATTCATTGTTGGAACAGGCAAGTGTGATGTTTTCTATCCCTGGAGTCAGTAAATTAGGACCAGATGTCCTTTGAGAAGATAACTTGCTATAGGTCTAAAGCATATTGGATTTGCTGCAGGAAGCACTGAAATCCTATCGCAAGAGAGCTCACCGGGTGATCATACTGTGCACTTTTGTTAACATACTTTCAATGTTAAAACAGTTTTACATGTTGCCATTTTTGCTGTGTGTTCATGGCTCCATTCCACTCAGCCTGGACAGTGGTCATTTCTCCTCCCCTCCCAACATCCATTTCCGGGTCTCATGGTACATCTATATCATCAGTGGTTCTCAATTATTGTAGACTCAAGGCATCCCTCCATAGCTGCTTTGGATTTAGTGATATCCCATTTAAAAAACGGATTTCACTTGATTTTGGACTATGGAAAAATAATAGGACTCTGTAGTGTCAAAAACCATTCAGACCTCCTGTCATCTTACAAAGCTCTTTGCAGTAGAAGAATTGCTCTATTTGAAGTCTCTGGGTTTATCTTGTGAATCAGGTATAGGTGTTTGCATGCTTAACTATGCTAATAGTGCTCAGCACCCTTAAAAGGATCTCATGAAACCCTGCCTGAGAGTCACTGATTTATACTATGGTAGTGGGTGTAGACGCAGGTGAGCAATCTCAAATTTCAGCTGCAAGGAAGATGCACTGGCATGTGCTTTGGCTGGGGCTGTTCATGTCTACTGCAGACTCTAAACCTTTGTTCATGGGGGAGAGTCTACGCTGAAAATGTGTTACCAGAGCTAGCTGCTACCAGTTGTAACCAGGGTGAGATTGTTTTCACTTAGCTCAGATAGGTCTTCTTGGCTAAGTAGAGACAGTCAAAAAGTCTGAGGCTGAATCAATTCAGTCTTTGCAGGTTAGTCTAAGCTGCAGAGAGTAAACCGATAAGTAAGTGAACAGACTTTCACTTTTGATTCCAGAAATGCAGCCATGTGCCTGCAGTGGCTCAGGCCAGAAGCCAGGGGGTGCTAGAGCATGTCTCCCTGCTCAGCTGGAGCAGACAGCTTGGGACAAGGCTAGCCCAACTATCCTTCAATGGAGGGGTTTGCGGGTCAGGGGCATAGCATCCTGGGATGCTGGGGGACTGTGAATTAACTTGAATCTGGAGGGGATCTGGGACAGAAGTTCAATAAACCAATCAGTTAAGTCTAATACAACCTCCAGGTTTATCTTAAACTGGTTTTGGCCATTTTGAAAGCAGTTTACGTGCACTGAAGTTCTGTTGTGTTACAACTGGTTTCCGATCACTTGTACTGGTTTATGCGCAATTTCTGTACCTAGCAATCACACTACAGTTTAGGGTTATCCATATGCACTAACGTGTATTGGCTTTCCAATACCTCAGAAAAATATTCAGATAACTCAATAGAAGTTGATATGTTTCAGTGTTACGTATGTCTGAAACACGCTTTCTCCTTTCTTTCTCTATAAAATAAAATAAAATATAATTAAAATAAATATAAAATAATTATATACATACATATACACACACACGCAAAGGGGATACATTACATTATGACCTATTTCTTCAGATTTCCTCAGGCACTGACAGACACAAATACAACAACTATTTCTGCCATTATTATCGTAATGAATTCTGCAATGGAAAATCATGTCAGATGCCTCTTTTAATTGTGCTTCTGTCGAACTGGATATTTGCATTTTTATTTTCCTTGCCATTTTCTTTAGCTCCCATTTCCCAATGTGAAATTAGCATTTTTCTTTTCCCTGCTGAGTTTATGGCACTTTTACATTTTTTTTTATTTCACAAACATCAATTCTGTTTTGCCCCCAAGGTTTCTAATGGGACTTACACCCAAATGGCACTCTTGTTGCCAATGAGAGATTGATCTTTTATTCTTTGCAGACACAGGACTCTGGGCTAAGTCTGTGGCAGGGATGC
>NW_005842046.1:663246-663911 GCF_000455745.1 Alligator sinensis
AGATATTTGAAGGCATTTAGGTGCCTAATGACCTTTAAAACTCCAGTCAATAGGAAACAGTCTCTCAAGTGTTATTAGGTTGGGTTCTGGTGACAGCTTCTCCGGTGGGTTTTCTACTCAGAAAATCCTAGTATCTCTGTCTTTGGGGCAGGTGATGCCTTGGATAGTCCATTGCTTTTAAGGCTTGGCTTCATATTCATTATGGGAAAGATTGTGCAGGGTTGTGGGAGAAGGGATCATAGGGGACCACAACATGCAGCAGTGGGAAGAGAGTTACTTCTGCAGGAGTGCAGCATTGCTTTGCCTCTCGGATGAATGGTTGGCTCCAGCCCACCACATATCAGCCCTAGGAAACCACAGGTAGGTCCAGGGCATGATATTTCTCATGTGCAGGAGGGAGAACCTGGGATGTGCATCATGTCTCAGTCCCGTCTGTTTTCCAAGCTGCTCCTGGGGCCAGGTGATGACCCTTTTTCTGGGTGAGCGTACAGTAAAGCCATGGTTAAGCACTTCTGAGCACTGAAAACCATGGGGAAAGCCCTATCATCCCAAGTATTTTGTCTGCAAGCACTTCAGACAGCCCGCTGGGGAAGGCGTGGCAGCGAGGTTCTGCTTCTGCTGAAACCGAGCTCTCCAGCAAGCAGTAAAATAAACTGATCCGGGGG
>NW_005842046.1:663942-707657 GCF_000455745.1 Alligator sinensis
AATGCCGATTGTGAATCTGAAGCAGCTGACCGCAGGCCGACAGAAATCAGATCCAAGTGGCGATATAGCTGTTGTGAAGCAGAAATGGTTGTTGTAGTCTGTAGGAAGATCCCAATCTGGAAGCTTTGCAGTGGGCAAACCTCCCGCTGTCAATCCCCTGCCGTAGCTCCATTTGCAGCAGGAGGCTAAGCAAGAACAACGCAGCTGCTTTAACTCCCCGGGGAACAGAGATATAGCCAGGGGTCTTCCCATTTCTTTCACGCAGACTTGTTCCTCTTTCCAATGGAGCAATCCAGGTGTCGCCATGCTAAATTCAATGCCCTAACTCGGGGACTGTGCTGCCTCTCCTGAGTCCTTCCCTGTTATGAAAGGTAGGCGAGGCTCAGACGTCATCAGGGGTGATATGATGGGACATAAATTCAGCCAGAACCAGTTGAATGGAGGGAGGAGGAATGGGAGGAAGAAGAGGAGAGAGAAAGAAGAGTCTGTCATCACCCAACTAGACAAGTCTTAAAGACACAGCTGGTTTGGGTACTGGTACCAGTTTTAGCTGCCATCCAGCACAGGCTGCCTGCCTGAGCATTTCCTCAGCTTCTCAGGTGGGTTTTGCAGCCTACACTACAATGGCAAGATGGCTAACGGTGTCCGATCCTGGTCGTTTATGGCTAGCTTGGGGATCCCTCTACTATGCTGCAGTCCCAGTGGTGCCTTCAATGTAGGCACACGGAGTTGCTTAAAGTCCCCCATGCAGAGTCCCACGGGAATATTGCACTGAGTTGGCCCATCACAGCATTGACAGGAGGGAGCGAGGAAGCCGCTACATGTGTAAAAGCAGTAATTGGGTTGCTTTCCATCCCTGTTGTGCATACCGTAGCTTAGCCTGTGATGCCCACGTATCGGCCGTGAGTCGCACAGAACGGTACCAAGTGCCCCGGTGCTGTTATCTATGCAGCAGGTTTCAGGGCATGTGATCAATATTTCAGCGGCAGCTTAGAAACAGGCGCAATATTTATTTTCCCTTGTCAGGTCACTTATGAGACAAGTGTATTGTGGAGATTCATGGAGTGGAATTATCCTGCCGGATTTAATAGCTAGTATCGTGCTTAGCTCTCAGGGCTGAGCCCTAGTCAGATCTTCATCAGCATTTAGGACAACCTCGTCCTCTTTGAAATGTCATGCTTCATTATCAGGGAGCCAGGTTGGCTCAGAAACAGTGGAATTTGGTTTCTTGATGCCGTCCCACTGAGAAAAGGGAATCTCCCAATCCATTTCCTATAAGCTCCAAGCAGCTCCCCAAGGCTTGACCTCAACCAGTCAAGAGCAAACGACTACTCCCTGAGCTAGTGTCTCCTGCACAAAAAATGTCTGTAACCTGTCAGAGGATTTCTTCTAAAGGTCATTGGCCAACAGGCCGAGAAATGGATGGAGCTTGGAGAACGGGCTGACCTCTGGAACTGGTTGCTTCATAGGATCATAGAAAAGTAGGGCTGGAAGATGCCTCCTGCAGTCATCTAGGGCAGCTTCAGGTTGATGCAGTTTGGTACCTGTGACACTTGGACTGTTGTTATCCCTGTGGATAAGCAAATGTTAGTTCCTATTGCCAGAGAGGCAGGTCTGGTACTTTCCTTAGATACTTAAAGGTATTTTGAAATCTGCCCCTATTTGCACCTTTAAGTTCCTAGAATAGACTCCCAGCGGGGATGGTGCAGGGACCTACCCCGGAGATCTTCAAAAGGAGACAGGATGCGCACCTTGCTGGGGTTATTTGATCCTCAGTTGTCTTTCCCACCTAGAGCAGGGGGGCTGGAGCCAATGATCTCACGCGGTCCCTTCCAGCCCTCAACTTTTGTGAATCTGTGACTGCACAGCAGGCTCTTATGGAGAACAGCTGTAGTGCCCTATATACACAGGTTCCTTTTTCTTGTGAGCACAGGTAGCTATCCACCAGATTATTTATGCAAGGTACCATCTCAAGTACCGTGATACATTGCACATAAGAACCTGATTTTACCTTTCTAAGAAGAGTCCATTCATCTCACTGCTTAATCAGGAAAGAGCCTTCTTCCACATCATGTGAACTCCAATTTATTTTTCAGCAAAGTAGGTCTTGAGCTGGACAATTCATTTTTCCACTTAAACCGCTGTCTTTCCACTTCACTTATCTCCTCCTAACTAATCCCTCCCCAAAAATATAATTACAGCAAATTCAAGAGTGAATGTATTGTTTGCAGGCCATCGTATTGGTTGGTCTGCTTGTGGGGTCAATCTGTTGTCTGGTTGTAGTCTCTTTGGTGCACGGACGGTCTGTCACACTGTGTTTGTACAGTGCATACACCAGGGGAGGGCAAAATGCGGCCTGTGGGCTGGATGCGGCCCTCTAGGCCATTCTCTCCGGCCTGCGGGGCCTTAAATTTTTTTGAAAATTAATATTAATATTAATATTTATCTGCCCCTGGCTGCCTGTCATGTGGCCCTTGATGGCTTGCCAAAACTCATTAAATGGTCCTTCGCCCAAAATAATTGCCTGCCCCTGGCCTAGACCAATAGGATTCTGAGGTGAATGCTTGGTATGGCCATCACAAATATGTACATAAGACTCCAAACAAATCTGAATTTTTTTGTGAGCGTGTACAAATACATCCACTGTAGAGGTTGTCTACTAGGGCTGGGGGAACCCATTACAGGAGTAGGATCATTTATTTTAAGTAAATTCTCCAAGCGCTAGTTCCTGCTCTGCCCTGGGCTTCATGATACATGATCTCAAGCAAGTCAGTTAGACTTGGATCCCCAAAAGTATTTTACCGCCCAATGTTTGCTGATTGCAGTGGGATTTAGGTGCCTCCATGCTTTTGAGGATCTGGGCCTTAGAGTCTCTCTTTCCTCTTTGTCAAATGTTTATAATAGCATTTCCTTAGCTCCCAGGAAGCAGTACAGGGATCATTACAAAGAAGACTGGGAATTGCCCATAACAGGGATGCAGAAGTACCTCGAGGTATTTGGACAAGCAGCCCCCTCCTATCACCAGCACTGATTTGGGGACTTGTCATTTTGCGGTTTGAGAGGTTTGATATCTCATGGACTGCACATGCTAAACCTTGAGACAGCCAAACAAAGGCAAAAGCAATTTAGTGCCTTATCGCCCAACTCATGGCATGCAGGTCCCCTTTTAATGCGGATCCCGTTATCTGCTGGTTTCCTATTATACTTGTCAACGCCTCCCCAATCTCATGATCTGCTGGTAAGAGCGTGCTTCGTATTGTAGATCATTTCAGCTTGTTGCTGTCACAAGGAAAAGAGCATTTTCCCTCCACTACCAGGATCTGCATGAGACCAGAGGGTCCTGAATGTGCTCTTTTAGTTTATTCCATCCAGGAAGAGCACACACCAACTGCTGAAACTTCCTTAGCCTGACGAAGGGTTTTTGAACTCGAAAGCTTGCTTAATAACTATTCTCCAACTATTTGGGTTGGTCTAATAAAAGATATCAAATTCACCCAAGGAACCTTGTCTCTTTTAGTTTATCATTTTATTGCTTGGGTAATACCCTGTGCAGATGTACTTCTGACCAGCATATTAATCATTTGAAGCAGAGAATACATCCATTCCTCCATGAGTGTAATTAATGTGTAGAAATGGATACCAATCAAGCACGTGAGTCTGGAAGGAGAGACACAAATTTAAGAGGCATTTGTCAGGTTCGTGTCTTTTGTAGGGGTTGAATATGAACGCACATACACGATCATACCCTTGAACCGTGTGAGTCCCTTAACTCAATGCCTCTGCCTTTCCATCCTTTATCTGTCCTTTCTGTTAGGAGTCTAAACTCTTCAAAGACAGCACAACTTCCCATCAGCTAGCATACTAGGGCCCCCCCGTCTTGGCGGGGACTTCCAGGCACTACTGAGAATACACGTACATTATATTTACCTATAAATAAACCCTTCATATGAGTCCTGGATTGTGCAACAGTTTAGGACTTTGGCTCCAAAGAGCTGTGGATGGTCATTGTCTGTATTTGTTGCAGGTGTGAATCACAAAGCCAAGTACCAGCACGGGTGCTTATGTGCGGGGTTCAATCAGTACTAAGTGATTCAGTGCTGGAGGATCAGCTGCTGAAGTTTTGCCAAAGTGGCCTAATGCAACCTTTGTCTCCACCTACTTAAGTACAGTTTGCCTGGTCCCATGAATCTGGGAATTCTTGTTGGATGCCTTCATGAAACGAGGGCAAAGCACGTCTATAAGTAACTCTCAGTTACTCTTGCAGTACTTTGCAATTCAAATACAAGTCAGTTCAATAAAAGTCTTCATACTGTGATTTTTACTTTCTCGATAGCGCAAAGACCTAGATGAAATATTAAGTGTCCTCCTCAATGTAATTATATCTGGCCGGCTGCTATCAATCCCCGCTGCCTCACACCTCTTGCCTTGCATTGCTGTAAAAGACCAAGGGGCCGATTCTCATCTCGCCAGAATGACTCCCTTGGCTGTAATGGAAGTATGCCTGCTTTACACCGAGGCAAGTTAGAGAAGGGACAGGGAATTGTCTTCAATACATGTCTTGTGGAAATGAAACCTCCTCTGTGCACGGCTAGCAGGAAGCAAGGATGATCGTGTCAAGCTTGGAGTAACTAATAATGAGACCAGAAGACTTCCTCTGACTGCTGCAATATGTCCCATGATTTTATGATGCCCATCCTAAGAAACCCTTTTTATAAGTAGATCCAAAGCCTTTTGCAAAGCAGTATTATTAAGCCCATTTTTACAGACGGGGAAGTTGAACAGGTCAATACTTGCCTAAGGGAAGCCAGTAGCAAAGCTGGGACTAGCACCCACCTCTTCTAAGTCCCAGGCCAGTGATGGGGCCAGTAGGTCACGGCCGCATTTTGCCAGCACTGAAGAGTTCATACATTATGTAGTGGCTTCCAGGCATCTGTCCTCTGTGAGAGTGCTATGTAAATGTATTTTTTCTGATGCATAAATGTGGCAGGTATCCAAAATGCAATAAGCACCATACTGAATATACCCCAAATGTAGAGATTGTGGGTATTAATAGCAACCACAGCCTTTTCGCTCTCCCTCTTTAAAGAGTCAAACAAATTCCCAGAAAAATTCCTATTGTGAAACTTGCAGATTAGCAATATCGTTAACCAGCTGCTTTAGTAAATCAAGGCCATTCTTCACGAAACAAAATTATTGTGGGCTAGATTCAGCCGGGCTAATTCAGAGCGGGAACAACCAGCACTTTTTCCTCCTCTTCTGTGCACAGCTTGAACCGATGGCCATGCTATGAGCATGCCTCTGCATCCAGCCAGCCGGGGTTCACTTATTAAAGAAAGGTTGAAACCCCCTGCTCTACAGCTTCCAGCTTTCTGAGGTCGTGGTACTCCTAATTTGGAGGTGGCAGCCCAGATCCTTACAGGCGTTTAGGCACCTGGCTCTATTGAAATCAATGACTCTTAGGTACCAAATAGGGCAAGAGCTCTTTGGATCACAGCCTTTCTCTTACTAGACCTCTAGGTGCAGGTGGGATTTCTTGGATTTACCAAGAAATTCTTGGAATTACCTTAATTCAAATCTTCATTTTTGTCAAGACTATGACACCTGGGTCATGCCCCTGGCTGAGTGCTTTTGGTCCTTTCCTCTTACGCCTGAACCTGACAGCTGCTCTGGCATTGAATCAAGTAAAGGGAGAGCTTCCTTCTCAATTAATGCCATTTTCCTTATGGTGCAGGAGAAACCAGGCAGACGGGTCATATTTTTGGTGATGATAACAAGCAGTCTCCTGATTTACATTCTTTTTCTCAAAGTTATTGAGAAGACTGGTGATAATTCAGATGAAAGGGATTATTTGACAGGGATGCCTGAGCTAGGAGGGACTGGAGACTGTGCCCCAGGAGATCTTGTTCTATCCTATGCTCTTAAATGGTTTTTTCCTTTAATATAAAGATCAAAGATGATAGAATCAGCTAGGTGCGACGTAGCCAGTAGCACTCTCTTCTTATTGGCAACTTCTCCCGTGGAAGCTATTATGCCACCAGGAATTTCCAAATACACTAATTTTTCTTGATGCCAATTGGAAAAAAAAAGTGCATTTTTGGCTCTCTGGCTGAAATCAGAAACTTGCTGACTCTTTATTTTGTCATTCAGCATCAGAATTTTCCATTTGCAAACAGTGATGATACAAAATGAGGCGGCCAAAGTTTCAACAGCCTTGCTGAAGTTGGACTTTTACCACTGACTTCAAAAGGAGCAGCTTCAGCCAACGCTGAGTGCTTTTGAAAGTCCCATCCATGTATGCAGTGCGAACGCCAACAAGCCATCAGCTCTTTCAGACACCGAAATTAATTTCTCCATGATGCATCACCGGTGGTTTCAAAGGAGTTTACATCCAAGATGAATATTTCTGAGATGACTGTGAAGTTTAAGGATTCTTTGTACTGTATTTATTCTAACATACCAAGCAGCTTGGATATCCTGAAGGCCTTGTAAATGTAGCCATTTTTACAAGTTTTTGCTAGGTTTTCGAAAGCTCAAGCGAAACCTACAAGGCAGATGTAAATTGTCACTGCTTGAATAAACTCAAAAGCAGCGCGGTTTGATGCTTATGACTATGACTTGATGCTATCGTTTTTGTTGCTCTGAATATTCAGAGATGGGATGCTGGTTTTGTGATGATGAAACCGGCATCGCATTTAGAAAGCACCGAGGGAAAAGTTCCCTCTCGATCAAGATTGCATTTATTTCAAACTCCAGAAAAATGCTCCAAGCATACTAAACTAGCGGGAAGTATCATAGAATGTGAAAAACATGCACAATATTTCACTCCCTGTTTCTGGAGAGTGTCTTCCTATTGTTACTCTCTGCCTTGTTTGAATTGTGAAACTTCTGGAAGATGTTTGCATACAAAAGCTTAGATTCTGACTCAGATCCAGGTCTGGATGTCCTGGGTTAGCCCATATACTTAGAGTGGGCTGAATCAAAAGCCTGTATTCATATTTGAGTGTCTGAATATTTTGGGGAGTTGGGATTTCAACATCTAATCTGGGCCTGTGTGCTTTGTGCTTTTTCTCATATTTCTGAACCAACACCTAAACTTGGACTACCTCTGAACTTTGGGATGTGTTGCTTGAACCCAGGTCTTGTTTAAATTAAGAATGCTTTCCTGTTTTTTTGGTGGATTTGATCCATCCTGGGTCCTTGACATAAGTAGCTTCACTATTCCCTTGTCTTAACCAGAAATGGCTCAGAATACCCTATCACATATATATGTGTGTGTGTGGGTTCAAGCAACATGTCCAAAGTTCAGGGGTAGTCTAAGTACACACACACACACACACACACACACACACGCGTATTGACGTATATGATATATGCATGTATATATATGTGTGTGTGTGTGTGTGTGTGTGTGTGTGTATATATGTGTGTGTGTGTGTATATATATATGTGTGTGTGTGTGTGTGTGTATGTATATATAAATATATATATATACATACACACACATTCATATATGGATATGAAATCAATCTGGCACCAATCTGTAAGCACAGATAAAAGGAATTATGAGATATCATTGTGCGGTGTAATACATCCCTGGATGACTTGCTTTTGCTTCCATACATGGGGAAACAAATCCAAGCGAAGAGTCAGTACATCAGCTTATACCTCAGCATTCACACACACAGCATTATATATTTATATATATGTATATATGTGTATATATGTATATGTGTGGGTGTGTATATATCATTAACCAGCTGCTTTAGTAAATCAAGGCAGGCCATTCTTCACACACACACATATACACATATATATAAATATATAATGCTGTGTGTATGAATGCTGAGGTATACGCTGATGTACTGACTCTTCGCTTGGATTTGTTTCCCCATGTATGGAAGCAAAAGCAAGTCATCCAGGGATGTATTACACCGCACAATGATATCTCATAATTCCTTTTATCTGTGCTTACAGATTGGTGCCAGATTGATTTCATATCCATAGGAAGGCAACCGTCAAATTCAGTGTACATTAAAATCTCATTAATTTGATGTCAGATAGTTCAAAGTGTTGGATACCTCAAAGCTATTGTCACTCCCTACTCAAAAGGATATGTTTTTGTATGCCTTACCATATGGCTCATTTGAAATATGTCTACTTTGAAGTTTGAAGCTGTTTCTGGTCCTTTGGACCAGGAAAACCTTGTTAATTTGAAACACGGGGAACCAAAAAATACTAACTTTGAAATCCTGTAAATGGGTTCAAAATAAATGTACCAATAGTAATTTGTATGTATTCAAATTCCTATGGGTACATACAGACTTAGTTCACCCGCTTGTGAACCTTGCTACCTGATAAGAACAAAATGAGGAGTGAATTAAGCAGATTTCATGGCATGTAGCACAAAGAGTTCCCAATAGAGACCAGTAGCAATGATCTAGGGGCCCTTTTTTTCGCTTGGATCAGCTTAAGAGCAGAACTGTCCCACCAACCCCCCACCTCTCCCTGACCCCACCAAACCCCTGGTGTACCCAGCATCCCTGATCCCACAAAACTGCTCCCAATCCTGCCCCTGATCATGCATGTAGCTGGACCTGCTGCCCCCACCTCTTGCCCCTGCAGACTCCCCCGTGCCCTGGCACTTGCTGTCCTGAGCCCTGGCTACTCCACCTGCTCCCATGCCAAACTGCAGTTTTTCCAGGCTGAGCCTGGCTGCCCTGCTTGCTCCCCCCCATGTTTTCCAAACTAAAGGTACCTAAGTCTCTCACCCTTCCTCCTGAGGCTTGCATCTGACCTCAAATCATCTGTCGCTTGCTTCTGGATCCTCTTCAAGTTCTCTCCACGCATGTTAAAACGAGCTGCATATAAAATACTTCAGCTGAGACCTGCCTGGCACCCAGCAGAGTGTTACTATCCCGTCTTGCATCTGACATGTAATGCTTCTGTTAATGCAGCTTAGAACTGCATTTGCTGTTTTTTGCAGCTGCATCATCTTGCAAACCCAGCACTGCTAACCCACCCAGACTCCCCAGTCCTTCTACTGCCTAACCCATTATCTCCCATTCTGTATTTGGCATTTTTTGGTTTCTTCTTTAGGGTCAGGGACAGAAATTACACATAACCTGGTATAAGTGATTGGAAACTGGTTCGAATCTGTAACACGACAGAAGTTCAGCACACATAAACCACTTGCAAAATGGCTGAAACTGGTTTAAGATAAAGTTGGATGGATGTAGTATCAGACTTCACTGATTTAGGTAAAATCGATTTATTGCACTTCTGTCCCAGATCCCCTCCAGATTCAAGTTAACTCATAGTCCCCCAGCATCTCAGGATGCTTTGTACCTTTCCTGTAAACCTCCCCTTGCAGGGTGGGCAGCCTTCCTCTGTAGCTGGGGCTGTTGTTCTCTTCCTTGAATCTCTTGTGCATATTAAAAAAAACCTGTTTCCTATCAATGAAGTGGGAGGACAGTGACCTTGCCACCCTGTTTTACTTGTGGCAAGCTAAAGGATGTTTTGGGCATTATGCCTGGTAGTTGTGCATTAGGGTGGTGCCTGAAGTTTAAGAAGCAGGTTGGATGAACACTCATCTAGGATGCTTTGGAGAGGACTGATCCTTCCTTGAGCAGGGCATCAAACAAGATTACTTTCTCTTGACCTACTTTGCTATCAGTCTAAATCAGTAATACAAGTGTTTAAGAACACAAGAACCACAACAGATGATGTTGCAGCCTCACTCGAAACCTCAAGCCGTTCTGACATTGATCCAAAACCACGCTGAACATTTCCTAGGGCTGGGTCTTACCGCTAGTCTACATGTCCCCTTTCCCCTTGCATATATAGTACTGGTGGCTCAGGGTCTTTCACCCATAGGTCACTGGTTTAAATTTGGAAAATGCTTTCAGGTGCACCTGACCCGTAGCTTTTTTTGGTAGCTAAGACCAAATGATTTTGTAACCTCTCTCTGTGGTCTAATAAGCTGGTGGCCACATAAGAAAACAAGCTATCATGACCACTTCTTTGCTGCTCTGGGAAGGCTAAGGAACGAATGGAGACAGTGTCACAATAGGTTTTTTTAACACTTTTGGGCTATTCCTCTAGAAAAGCAGTGATGGAAACTGGCCTGTTGCAACACAAGGGAGACATGACCTGCTCAGTTTCCTGGGGTGCCTGGTCTAAGGGCAGAGGATTAAATTTCCCAAGACTGTCAATCCAGCACCTTTCACAAGTATGAAATGCACTTAAAAAAATAAAATCATAGGATCATAGAAAAGTAGGGCTAGAAGGGAACTTCATAAGATCACCTAGTCCAGCCTCCTGCTCAAGGAAGGCACATCCCTACTAAACCATCCCAGCCAAGTGTCTGGCTTTTGAAGTTTCCAAGTATGGTGATCCGATAACCTCTCTAGGTAACCTGTTCCAATGCGTGATCCCTCTCATAGTCAGAAATTTCCTCCTAATTCCTGCATGGTAAAACATCATTTTGGAACTGCGTGTAGGAGCTACTGCCCAGTAGATTAGTTTACTGTGTGGTTTTCTACTACCTGTGAATACAGGTAATAGATTTACTGTGCAGTAGCACATGGTTACATAGCTAATCAGGAGCAAATTGCTCCTGGTCAGCAGCGGGTGGGAGAACAATACTTTCCCCTGCGTGCTGCCTGCTGCTGGGTCCAGTTCTGACCATGGAGCTCGGGCAGGGACGATGTCCCCTTGCCCCTGCAGCTGGCAGCTCCAGCCCCGAGCTCTGATCTTGGAGCTGCTTGCTGAAGGGGCAAGAGACATTATCACCACCTGGCTCCACAATCAGGGTAGGGGATGGGCAGCAGGCAGCTGCTTGGGGCAGGGGTGAAGGGGGAGACATGTGTCCTGGAGGTGGGAGAGCTTCCCTCACCCCCCGGAGCCCAGACCTGACACTGGTGCCCTCTGCCAGCCTGGGGTTGGCACCTCGTTGAGTCTAGAGCTCCCCTTCTCTGCCATATAGTAGCAGAGCAGGGCAGGAGTATCCCTGCCCTGAACTTCTCCTGTTGGGAGCAAATTTGTCCCAACGGGCACATGTCTAGATGTGCACTCTAGGAAAGCTTGCTGCACCATATTTTACTGTACAGTAACCTCTCTGAGCATTAATTGCACATGTAAATGCACCCTCTGTATAATCCTGGGGTGGGGATTAGAGGGCCATGCCCTCCCCTGGTGCAACACAAAGTCAGTGGAGCTATTCCCTCTCCAAGTAGGAGCTGAGAACCTGAGGCTACACCAAGGGACTCCACTTCCCACTGCTGAAACCCCGCCACCCCAGATCAGAACGAGTTCAGGGATAAGTTTAAGGCCCATTATTAAAGCCCACGTAAGTGCTTAAAAAAAAAAATGCCGGGCCGAAGTAAATCAAACAATTCAATGGCTGCCCGTCCAACATGTGACCTCTTTTATAGAATACAGGAACACAGCTTGTTGATTTAGCTACCATTTCCACCTATTATCTCCTTGTGCATCACCCAGCTTTCCAACAACCTGCCTCTTTGCTCTCCAGCAAGCACGCTGTGTTCCCTGATCTCCACGGCACGGCTCAAAACGGTGCCGAGAAGGGAACATTCAGGATATTGTCCAGCTGCAGTGTTCGCAAGCCCCGCTCCACCCCGAGGAGTCAGACGGCACTTAGGCCTGTTCTGCAGGTTAATAGACAATTTGGAAGGAAAGTCTGGGAGGATATTGCTTGGGAGAGGAGGTGAAATTGGCTCGGCGGGATGAGAATGAGCCCACACACAGTTCTGGTGGGGGTGATATTTCCCTTGAATCTGTGCAAAAATTGGATCTTATTCAGAGTCATCAAAGCCCCATTAGGCTGAGGCGTGTTTATTTTTGCTGTGTGAGCCTCTCTCATAGATGATCAAGCAATCTACTGCTCAGCACAAAGCATTTTTTTAATGGAGAAAAGCAAAAAACCCAGGTAACGTGGACTCACTCAGCTGTTGGCAAGTGATTATGCCTGCTCAATTACCTGGAATTAAGCTTGGCAAGTTACTTATTCATCGGAGGGGAGAAAGGTACCGAGAAGCTGCGAGAGGTTTTATTCTGGTTCTGATGTGTTGACCTTCAGCTAGGCAGCTGCCGTGCTATGATGGTGGCTCATTATATTAGTCATAACTGTCTTGCAGGTACCTGGTGCTCCCCTGGCCTCTGTCTTTTGCATCTAGCTATTGTCTTCCGCTTTGATTGCATGGCGTGTTCTTGTGTCGGTGTCTCATAGGAGCCTGAATAACCAACTGATTGTCAGTGGATGACACTGCATTATGCAGCTGTGTCTTTCAGGGCTACTGACACTCGTGCACTGCAAATGGCTTATTCTAGTGGTGGCTTTGCATCAGGTTTTAATGATATGTGCATGTCGTGTATCGCACTGGCCTCAACCAGCGCTACTACAATACTACTATTACTACTACTATTGATCATCACTTCCTGCAGCCTTGCTGAGACCTCACCCTGTGAAGTGGTGGCCACATCCAGCTCCCAATGCAGTCAGTGCCACTTCAGGACTCTTAACATCACTCAGACGTGACCAAGATCCAGAAGGTTTGAGCCTGTTCTCTGTCTGCACAATGGGAAGGTTTGCCAAATGCTTTGAAAATGAGTCCTGCACACCTCTAATAAAAAAGGTAGCCCTAAGACAGAACCAGGGAATGAGGTGGTTGGTAATAAAACCAGCAAGTAGCACCATTATTGAAATGCTGTTTCTAGGCAGTGTAGATGGCAACCTCCTTTGTGCCGTTAGCCCGACGCTAGTTGGGAAATGAGTCATAGTCCTGGCAGGGACTCTCTTTTTTTTTCAGACAACCCCCCCAACACGGACATTTGTCACTCGCTGGCCATATGCTTCAGGTTTCTGCTTCTTTTTTGTACTAGCTAGTGAACCATACGGCACGTCTCTGTTTGATGATCTAACAGCTTGCCATGGCTTGTGGGAATGATGGAATCCAATGCTTTCGGAACTGACACTCGCACTACTTCATCCAAGCACTTCCCCACTGATCAAATACAGTTTAAATATTTTAATACAGACAGAGTGCAGACATATCACCTTCCTGTTAATTCATATTGGTTCCAGGCATATTGCAGAGATAAAAAAAAGAGCAAAAGAAGTAGTTCGTGAAACATAACTAAAAGCACTCATTGTTCGACTTAAAATGGGTACACCTCAGATATAGCAGCAGCAACCTTGACAACACCTTAACAAACCCATTCTTAATTTGGTCATCAATATCTAGTTGGGAGGAGGCATCCAGTGGAGTTCCCCAGGGGTCTGTCCTGGGTCCAATATTGTTCAACTTCTTTATTCATGATTTGGATGATGGGTTTGAGTGCGCACACAGCAAATTTGCAGATGGCACCAAGGTGGGTGAAATTGTGGACACTCCGGAGGGCAGGGCTAGAATCCAGAGTGACCTGGATAGGCTGGAGAAATGGTTCACAGCCAACCAGATGAGATCTAACAAGGAGAAGTGCAATGTCCTGCACTTGGGGACGAATAGCCCCAGGCACCAAGACAGACTGTGGAATGATTGCCTTGGTCGCAGTACAACAGAGAAGGACTGGAGGGTTATGGTGGACCATAAGCTGAATATGAGCCAACAGTACTGGCTAGTATTAACAGGACTGTCGCTTGCAAATCAAAAGAAGTGATTCTACCTCTCAACTGACCACTGGTGAGGCCTCACCTGGAGCACTGTGTCCAGTTTTGGGCCCCATATTTCAAGAAGGATGTGGACAGTTTGGAAAGAGTCCAGTGCAGAACAACAGAAATAATTAGGACTAGCACCAACAGCAGGGGAAATTTAAGCTGGAGATTAGGAGGAACTTTCTGACACACAACTCCTGATGTACAACCACACACTCTCTTGGCACAGGATTCTCATTCACCTTTGCTCTTTCCTTAGTAGCACAAGAAATTCACACATCTGGACAAAAAGAAAATCCCAATATAGCTTTCCCTGTATTGGCACCCCTACAACTCTAACTCATTCTGTGGAGATCAGGATCCTTTGTAATCCTCCTCATGGTTGGCTTTCTGAACCATGGAGTTGTCTCAGCTCAGCTTACTTCCTCTGACCTTGGCTAAACGCCCAGTAGAACAACTTGTCCATCTCTTCCATTTACTTGCCAAAAGTTTCTTTGGAGCCTTTCCCAGGTAATTATCCCGCCTCATCCCCTTTGTGATACCTTGCTTCTTTGTTGTTTCTGTGGTCAATTTTCATTGCTCCAAACTCCGCTCCCACCCATCCACCCTGAGCCTTTTGGATAAAACTGGTTCTCTAGGACTTCAGCTAACATTTTAGTATATCTGCTTGGTCAAAGCAGAGCCATCCCATTGTCTTTAAGTTATCTTTACACTGCACAACGCAGGGTAGCATAGAGATACCCATGGTAGCTCTAAATGAGCTAGCTCAGATACCAGAAGCAGTGTAGTGATGGTGTCATGGAGTTCCACGAGGTCTCATTCATCCTGCTGAGAACAGGCAACATACTCTTAGTTTGGTGGGACTCTTAGTACTCTTATTTTGCTTGTGCTCTTAGTTTGGTGGTGCTCTTAGTTTGGTGGCACTCTTAGTACTCCTAGTTTGGTGGTACTCTTAGTTTGGTGGCACTCTTAGTACTCAGATCTGTGGTACTCTTAGTTTGTTGGTACTCTTAGTACTCCTAGTTTGGTGGTACTCTTAGTTTGGTGGCACTCTTAGTACTCTTAGTTTGGTGGTGCTCTTAGTTTGGTGGCACTCTTAGTACTCCTAGTTTGGTGGTACTCTTAGTTTGGTGGCACTCTTAGTACTCAGATCTGTGGTACTCTTAGTTTGTTGGTACTCTTAGTACTCCTAGTTTGGTGGTACTCTTAGTTTGGTGGCAGTCTTGGTACTCTCATTTTGGTGGTGCTTTTAGTTTGGTGGCACTCACTACCCTTATTTTGGTGGTACTCTTAGTTTGGTGGCACTCTTAGTACTCTTAGTTTGGTGGTGCTGGTAGTACTCTTACTTGCCAACTATATCCTAGAACCTTGTCAACGGAGGTGGCTATGCATGGAGGAAGTCCATGATACAGCATTTTTCATAGTAACAACTTCATAATATAAACCAGAATTCTTAAGATGTGTACTGTCCCCAATTCACACAGAAACTTAGGGACATGAATAGAGGAAATGATACTGCACTTAGAAATTTAGATGGACTGGGCAGGATCTCCTCTTCCGTAAATCCAGGACCTGGTCTAAAGCTTACTGGATTGTTCGGACCTGGATGGGATTCAGATTGGGCCTTTACTGTATGTGGTTACATTTCGGTTGTCCTACATTAATAGGGATGTCCCTGAGATTGACTCCAAACTTGTTTGATCCCATGTTGTAGTCCATCTTTTCTCTTGGGATACAAATGGACTGCTTTTCTGGAGAATTGACAGTGTGGTCTGGTCTAGATAAGGTCAAAGCCAGCATCTCTTGTTTTCTATTTTTCCTTTATCACTGACTCAATGTGTTTTTCCTTGGAACACATTGGGCGCATCTACGCCCTATGGCACCATTGTTACTGCACCATGCCGGCAGCGCATGGTTACTTTTAGCTGCTATGTCAGTGTAGCAATGTGCTATAGTGAGAGAGTCTGTTTCTTTGGTGATAAAGCTGCGGCATCACAGTTTGTGTCCACCAACACTACATCGCAGTAGCACATTGCTATGGCGACGTAACAGCTCATGTAGAAGCACCCGCTGCATTTCACTTTCCCACCTGTAAAATGGGGATATCATGACCTAGGAAAGTACTACAGAGATAATAGAATGATCACCTTTAAAAGAAGATTACGAGTTAACAGGGAGGCTACACAGCATGGACAAGAATCTGAAGAGCGGAGAAAACTCTTGGAGATGAGAAAATGTAGTGAGATAAAATTAGAATTGCCAAAAAGTCAAACTGAATCAGACTTTGTGAAGGAAATTAAAACAAACAATTTTCAAGTTGTAGCCCTGAAAAAGATAAATGTCGTACAAGGATGTATCAGGAAAGGTACTTCAAGGAGAGAAAGAGATTATGAATACCCTTTCATGAGGCACTGGTGAGACCTCAACTGAAATAGTGTTTGGTTCTGGTCATCCATATTCAAAAAAGATTAATTCATTATGGAACAGGTGCCAAGAAGGGCTACTAGGATGCTCTGGGGAGTGCTGAATTTATCTTGTGAGTGGAAGTAAAAGAGCTTGGGTTGTTCAGTTTAGCAGAATGAGGACTTAACGGGTATAATTTATAGACACATCTGGGGGGAGGGTTAATGTCAGGGAGGAGAGCTATTCAAGCTAAAGTGCGGATGTTGGCAGACGAACATATGGTTTTAAATAGGCCATAAATAAATCCTGGCTGGAAGTGAGAAAAAACGTTTTTAAACCATCAGCAGAATAACATTCAGGAACAGCATTCCCCGAAGAGTACTAGGGGCACGAGAGGTAATGAGTTTACGGCGGGAGCTTGTTGAGTTTATGAAATAGGCAGTATGGACTTGATGACCCAGGGAGTCCCGTCTCATCCTGCTTCCTATGGTCCTACTTCAGAAGGATGTTGTGAGGATAACACTTGGACAACACTTATGGCTGAAAATGAGAGGGGTTAATCAGTATTAACTGTACTTTGGGGGTCCAGTGTCCTACAGAGGCTTTCCTTCTACCTTTAGGAGGGTTGGGGGAGTGCAAGTAACATTTTTGATGTCATTCTCCCATCCCCTTTCATGAATATTTTCCATGGTTCTTTCCCTGGGTCCACTGGGAATAAACCTCAGCTCTGCAGGGAGAAAATGATTGTTGTTCGTCCTCTGCCTATGCAGGGGGTCGGACTCGATGATCTACTGAAGCCCCTTCCGACCCTAACATCTATGAATCTATGAATCTATGAATCCTGTAGTGAGGCGTTCTTAAAGACTGTCTGTGTTACTGTAATTAAAATCCACCTTGAGCTGGTTTTTGGCTTCATTAATACCAGTATAATTCTGGAGCAATGACACCCAGAGCAGAACATGTCCCATCTGCTAATTAGTTCAGTTGGAAATAGTGCTCCTAGACTCAGTTGAGCAGTGATATCCAGCCCAGAGGACATCACCGTGGTGTTGCACCTCCCAATATGAGATGGATTCCTCTGATCTGATGAAGCCGAGGCGCTATTTCATTTAAATTTACCCTTTTGAAACAGACTGCAGCAGAGCCCTGGGCTTATACCTCTTCTAGCCTGGCTCATTGGTATTCAAAAGGTTGAAACCAAGAGTTAAGCAGTAGAGTTGCATATCTGAAGACCTGCTCAGTGATGCCTAAAGAAGAAACTTAAGTTTTGAAAAGAGAGCAGTGGTATTGAGCGTACGTGCCAAGCAGCTGGGTATCATGAGTACTGTAAAGTGAATTTTGCTCCACATGCCAGCCATCAGAGAGCATGACTAAAGCAGTAGATATGGGGCCAGTGACTGATATTGTTTTAATCCATTATAGACTAGCCTTTGGGCAATAGCAGAGACTATGTTTGGTCATAAAATGCTGCATTCCAAATGTTTAATAAAACTCTATACACTGTGTATCTATATCTGGGATTTAAGGGGAATTTTTTGCATTGCTCGAGTGGCTTCAGTATTGTAAAGAGCCTTTCTTGTTTTTAACTGCTGTGCGAAGGAAAACAGAGCCCTTAAGGCAAGGAAAACTGACAGGGTAGAAAGAGGCAATGAATGAAGACAATCTCTTATACAACCTATAATAGTCTGGCATGGGGCTAAGCCTTGAGAGAAGGGCAGAAGAAATAGGAAAAGGGCATCTGACCTAGTGTTGCTCCAATGTTCCTGCTCTCCCTAGGGCTAATTTTCATGCCATTTCAATGCAGAAAGCAGAAAAGACAACAGTCAAACACGATATTCTCTTCTCACGTCAGTGTTTGTATAAAGCAATGACAGAAAGAAAAAGAAACATGATTAAAAAATGGATTAGGTCTCTTTATAATATTACCAAGCCAAGGCACCCGATGGAGAAGCCCACTGCATGCCTTGCTCCTTTTGCTTAAAATAGTGTAACTACTGATGTAGTTTTGCATCACGTCAGGAAAGTGTGGCTGAGATTGGGGCTTCAGTGTGTGAGACAAAGGCTCAGTGAAAGGCAGGCTCTGCCCCACAGGACTTTATCCAGTTGTAGAAGAGAGGAAAGGAATGACATGGGAAAGATAAAGGTTAAGTGCCTTGCAAGACGGCGGTAGGCATTAGATTGCCTCTGATCCGGTCCAGTGCTATATGTATTCACAGAGCAATGCCTCTGCTCCCCAGGATTACATTTACTTTCTCCAATTGCCCTACAGTTCATTATCTTCCTCAAGTTCCCTTCATAGCCATCAGTCATGCAGCATTCCCTTAGCTTAGCCATTGGAGTGGCTGATTTAGGATCACAGAACTGGACGGGACTTTCAAATTCTCTGTGATTTTAGGCAACCAGGTAAGAGACATTTGCCCCAAGAGCTCATGAGGACATCCACTCTGGCCTCTCCCACACGCCAGAGCCATGAAGTACATCATCATTATTCATCATCACCATAACCCTCAGGAAGAGATCAAGATGCCCTGTCCATTGCAATTGTTGGAAATATATTAGGCAAAACAGGCTAAAATGTATTAGCTATAATGTGAATAATGCTACATGCAAGAAAAAGGCATTTTGCATTGTATTATCCTGGGCCGATTTGGTTTTTATATGTACTAGTATTTTCTTACCTACTGTGTCAATATTTTCACAGAGTCGTCTTAAGGCAGTCTGACACACTCTGGACTGGGGAAGCCCCCCACACCGCCAAGTACTTCCTGTTGTGTTCAATCTGGTTAATCCATTTTTAGGGCAAAAGCAAAAATTCAACCCATGCAAACAGGGCCCCCAGCCTTTCAAATCTCACCTCTCTCTAAAAACGAGTCAAATAAAGAAGATGGGCTTGCTACTGCGACAAATAGGTCAACAAACTATTAGCGTTTTGGTGTGGAAAGGGCTGATGTACTCAAAAAATGTCTTCTTTATCTCAGTTGTTGTAGTTAACAGACTACTGAACCTGGCAGCACAGTTTTGGGGGGGAGGTGAGCAGCTGACAGTAGTAAAAGAAAGGGTTAGGGACTATTTAGAAAAGCTGGATGGATACAAGTCCATAGGGCTAGACATGATGCAACTGAGGATGCTGAGGGAGTTGGCTGATATGACTGCAGAGCCACTGGGCGTTAGCTCTGAAAAATCATGGTGAGTGGGAGCAGTCCCAAATGATTGGAAAAGGGCAAATATAGTGCTCATCTTTAAGAAAAGGAAGAAGGAGGATCCAGGGAACTGGTCAACCTCACCTCAGTCCCTGGAAAAATCATGGAGCAGGTCCTCAGGGAATCCATGTCTAAGCACTTGGAGAAGAAGGCGATAAGGATGGATTCACCAAGGGCAAGTCATGCCTTAGTTTGCCTTCTATGGCAAGGTAACTGGCTTTGTGGATGCGGGGAGAGCAGTGGATGTACCACTTCTTGGCCTTTTGGCTAAGATCAAGTGTAATACCTTGACTTTAGCAAGCCTTTTGATATGGCCTCCCACAACATCCTTGCAAGCAAGCTAAGGAAGTACAGGTTGGATGAATGGACTGTAAAGCGGATAGAAAACTGGCTGTATTGCTGGGCTCAAAGGGTAGTGATCAATGGCTCAATATTTAGTTGGCAGCCAGTATCGAGTGAAGCACCCCAGGGGTCAGTCCTGGGGCTGGTTTTGTTCGATCTCTTCATCAACGACCTGGAAGTTGGGAAGTTTGTGGATGATATCAAATTGCGTGGAGTAGAAGATAAGCTAGAGGGTAGGGCTAGGATTCAGAGAGACCTTGACAAATTGGAGGAATGGACCATAAGACATCTCACGTAGTTCAACAAGGACAACTGCAAAGTCCTGCACTTAGGACAGAATAATGCCAGCTGGGGACTGACTGTCTGGGCAGCAGCTCTTCAGAAAAGGACCTGGGGGTTACAGTGGACAATAAGTTGAATATGAACCCACCATGTGATCTTGTTGTGAAGAA
Organism: Alligator sinensis; assembly: GCF_000455745.1. Lineage (NCBI taxonomy): Eukaryota > Metazoa > Chordata > Crocodylia > Alligatoridae > Alligator > Alligator sinensis. The sequence continues at coordinate 684,012 of NW_005842046.1, forward strand.
GGCTAACAACATATTGGGCTGCATTAGTAGCAGCGTTGCCAGCAGATCAAGGGAAGTGATTATTCCCTTCTATTCAGGCCTGGTGAAGCCATATTAGGAGGACTGGGCCCTCCACTACAGAAAGCACGTGGACAAATTGGAGAGAGTCCAGCAGAGGACAATGAACATGGTTAGGGGGTTGGGGGACGTGACTTGTGAGGAGAGGCTGAGGGAACTTATTTAGTTTGGAGAAGAGAAGACCGAGAAGGGATTTCATAACAGCTTTCAGCTACCTGGAGGGTGTTTCCAAAGAGGACGGAGCTGGACTGCTCTCTTTTGTATATGCTTACAATAACCCAGGTTGGTGGTGGAAAGCCAAAGCCTCTACCAGCCAGAATAACCAAGCTCTCAAATAAGTGCGGACACTGCTAGTGTTCTCCATCCTGAAAGGAAAAAAAAAGCTAAAAAGATAAATCCAAAGATGAGAAATTACAGTCAATACACTCATGGAGATGTCCATGTCCAGATCATAAACAGCTACATCTGCTGACTCCTCACAGCTCTGCTCCTTAGCAATCACACACAGCAGGAGAGGAGGGAAAGGATTTATATGAAAAATTTGGTCAAATATAAGAATCAGTTATCTTAACGATGTAATATCAAAAGGAAATATGACCTCATTTAGAGATCTACCAGATACATTCACTGCTACATTCCCAGTAGGATGGTAGCTATTCTTATAGATGCCTGGAAATTAAGAATTATATTCTCACTACATTTAATATCCTAGCTTATGTGCTCAGGATCATCTATCTCGCTAAAACTTTTAGACTCATATTCAATAGCTCTCTACCTAGTAGCGGCTATTTGGAAATCATACGTCCTTCCATGGAATATGAGTTCATTTTCCACCACCAACCTGGGTTATTGTTGGTGGTGGAAAGCCAAACCTTTACTGGATCTACTGAAAATTTGGGAAGAAGTTGGAATAAAAAAAAAATCGTGTCTCTTCTTCACTGTATTTGGAGTAGTTTCCAGTCCTCATTATTCTTCTTGGTTAACCAAAGGAAGGGAGATGCTTACAAAGTAGGTTTGACTCCTCCTGGTCAGGTAACATGATCTAGGAATCTATTGTTGCACTTAATCCCAATCCCATTGAAGCCAATTTTTCCAAAGTACGCACCCTTACCATAGAGAATGGCTGGGTGGGCTCTGCTTTTCAGACAAGCAAATGAAGAGTAAAAAAAATTGGCTTAGTAATCACATCTCTCATGCATCGGGCAGCTCTATCACAGGCAACACAATGTGGCCTTGCACTATACAGATATAGCCTCGATGTTTTAGCACTAAACAATGCCATATTCAGCTGAGACTGCTAGGGCAGGAGGGCTATAAAGGCTCAGGGTGAAATTAGGTTGATATTGTAGTTAACATCCTTTCTATCTATAACGTATAATGCAGGAGAATGACACAAGAACAAAACAACTGAAACCGGAACTACAATATGAACATAAAACAGAGATATCCTAAACAGTGGACCTTGGATTATCAACGATCACAAATCATCTGCACTGCAGTGACATACAAGACACCTCCATCTGCAAAGACACCACTAACACCATGCCGTGACTTTGGTGGACAATGACAACCCATGGACTCTAACCTGTTTCAGATAGTCTTATGTTCTTGGTTCAAACCATGCTTTAAAAAGTCATCTAACCTATGCTAATCTTCAAACCCTGATCCAATAAAATATTTAAGAATTTGCTTAACTTGATGCACATGACTGGGTTCATTGAAACTACTGTGGCCACTCACATGCTTAAATTTAAGCACATGCTTACATGTTTCCCTGGATGGGGACAGTGTAAAATGCCAGGCTACCAATTACACATGGGAATGTACTGACTTTCTAAAGAAAATAATAAGCAATGTTTTTTATCCTGGAAAAATAGTCCCTTCAACAGCCTGTGGAGTGTCTTGTTCTTTTGATTAACAAACCATAGGATGGATTTCTTCCTGAACATCTGATGCCCCATTCATAATTACCTTAATTGAAATGTATCAGCAGCAGGCACGTAGTTTACTGCTGTTGCCACGGTACTGTATATTATTTAACTCATTTGTGGTTGTGTTTAATTATAGGAATATATTAAGAAACACTTCCCCTGTAAAAAGTTTTCATCAAATGCAAAAGAAGTTTGGACTCAACTCAGTATTGGGTGCTGAGACACCAGTAGGGAAGTGAATGCAGCAGAGATACAGGAATAGGGGGTGTACATATCTACTGAATTTACTGAATAGGGGGTGTACAACAGCTGCTGTACATGTCTAGTAGTGTGAGACTGGCTTGGATCTGTAAAGTGTCAACCATTGGAACTATTCTGGGTGGCAAATGCTCTGTTTAATTCAGCTCGTCTTTGCCTGGAAAATAAGCCTTCTTCTGTACTCCACTGTGATGAGTTTGCCACCTACTTTGCAGGGGCCGTTTAGGAGCACTGAATCTTTTGCTGTAGAGTCAGAGTCTGGAGTTGAGGAAGCCTGGCTTTGTCCTATTGGTATGAATTGTTTTAAATGGGTGCACTGATGCTGTGGATGTGCTTGGAGGGATGAGGGTGGCCAGCTGTGAACTGGACCCATGACCCTCCTGGCTTGTAAAAGTCAGTTGGAAGAGACTGGGAGCGTTGCTGGCAGGGGTTGTCAATCCCTCCCTTTGTAAGGCCAGGGTACCAAAATGAAAAATGAAAACCCACATTATTGTAAGAATTGAGTGGACTGATCACAGAGAACGGGCGTCTGTTCTACTATTAATGACTTAGCTCCAGGAATAGAGAGTAGGCTGCTCAGACTTGCTGATGACACAGAAGTGGAAAGGGTTGCAAACACTTTGGAGGAAAGAAATAATCAAAAGGACCTGGCTAAAGTGGAGAATAAGTGTAAGGCACTCTACACAGGCATGAAAACCAAATGCAACAGTACACCATTGGAGATAACTGGTTTGGCAGTATCACTGTTCAGTGTTAGTATGTTAGGATCTAGGATAATGGTGGATTACAAATTCTCAATTAGTTTTGAAGCACTGAATGCAAGGTCCTACCCAACTACTCTGCACAAGGCCTCAGATAGATCCATTTTAGGGCACCGTATTTTAACAAAGGTGGAAAGAAATTGAAGAGGATCCAGACTATGAAGATGATAAAACAGCTGGAATTCAAACTATATGCTGAAGTGTTGAAGGAATTAGGTATGTTTAACCTGGAGAAAAAGGAGATTAAGGATAGACATGAGACAGCTTTTGAATATTTGAGAAGCTGCCATAAAAAAGAGGGAGAAAAACTGTTCTTCCTTGCTACAGAGGGCAGAGCAAGAGGCTCGTTTAAACAGCAGCAATGCATATTTATGTTAAACCACTGTAAAAAAAGTCTTACTAAAAGGCCAGTGGGAAAAATGGAAGTTTTCAAGAGGCTGAATAGACATTTTCCTTGGATGGCTTAGGAACATACATCTATAGAAAGAATTAGACTAGATGTCCTAGCGGCCCTTCCAAATCTATACATCTAGACTTTTGGCCAAACGAAGGAATAGAATCATAGACAATGAGGGTTGGACAGGACCTTGGGAGGTCACATTTAGTCCAACCCCCAACTCAAAGCAGGACCAGCCCCAACTACATCATCCCAGCCAAGGCTTTGTCTAGCCAGGTCTTAAACACCTCCAAGGATGGAGATGCCACCACCTCTCTGCATAGCCTGTTCCAGTGTTTTACTGTCCTCCTGGTGAGAAAGTTTTTCTTAATATCTAACCTAAACTTCCCTTGCTGCAACTTGAGACGATTTCTCCTTGTTCTGTCATCTGCCCCCACTGCAAAGAGTCTAACTCCATCCTCTTCAGAACCACCCTTCAGGTAGTTAAAGGCTGCTATTAAATCCCCCCTCTACCTTCTATTCTCTAGACTAAATAAGCCAAAACATCTTCTCATTAGTCATTTGCCCCAGCCCCCTAACCATTTTTGTTGTCCTCCGCTGGACTGTCTCCAAGTTGTCCACATCCTTTTTGTAGTAGGGGCCTCAAAACTAGACACAGGACTCCAGATGTGGCCTCACCAGTGCTGAATAGAGGGTAAGAATCACTTCCCTTGATCTGCTGGCTAAGCTCCTAGTAATGCAGCTCAGTATGCCATTAGCCTTCTTCACAACAAGGGCACACTGTGTCCTGTTAATGGCCCTATAGGTCAGAGTTTATAGGATTATAGGAAAGTAGGGCTGGAAGGGACATCACAAGGTCATCTTGTTCAGCTCCCTAGTCAAGACGGGATCATCGCTAGCTAAACCATCCCAGCCAAGTATCTGTCTAACCCGCTCTTGAAAATTTCCAAGAATGGCAATCCCACAACTTCTTTGGGTAGCCTGGTCCACTACTTTACCACACTTGTAGTCAGAAAGTTCCTCTTAATCTCCAACCTAAACTTCCCATAATACAGCTTGAGGTCGTTGCTCCTAGTCCTGTTCCTTGTGGGCGCAGAGAAAAGCCCATCTCCATCCTCTCTGTAATCACTTTTCAGGTATTTAAAGGCAGTTATTAAATCTCACCTCAGTCTTCTCTCCTCCAGACAAAGCAACCCTAGTTCTTTCATCCTTTATGCATATCCTTGCCCCTAATCATTTGCTCTGCATTGGACTCTTTCCAAATCGTTCACGTCCTTCTTGAGATGTGGGGTTGATGGAGTTGAAGGACGTATGCCACAGATCGAGCGTTGCTAAATAGCATGCTTCATTCCTCAATGTTTTTGTACTGGTACAAGGTGTACTTTAACACCACACCCAGTACGAAACAACATAGTAATCAGAAATCCTGATCAGCCCTGGTACAGGAGAAGGGCTGCATACTTCCCTTTCCCTCTCCTGATCCCTCTGTCCCGGATGTCAAGCCCTTCTTGCGACTTATCTGGTAGATAAACAAACACGGTGTGAGTTCGAGGACATTTAGCAATAAAAGAAACACCCTGCAACAGGTGCTCACCTGGTTGGTGTGCCTGATGCTGGGGTGACAGACAGACGGGGCAAGTATCTCTGATCAGTCAAGTTCTCTGTTTACAGAGTAGTCTCATGCTACTGAGTCACTTAGACAAATGGGATTAATCCGTGGCACCTTCTCCCTCTGTTATCATAATGCTGCAGCGAAGGCTTTTCATGTCCTATGGAGACCTGGGTTTAAAATACCTCCTGTGAATATTAAGGGAGCTTGCTTTACCACTGCCTCGCTAGCATGCATTTGGCACCACCAGCCTGACCATGTCTGATAAACCTTTCATGAATAAAGGTGTGGGTGAGGTCCCCTGCAGAGCGTAGATAGCCTTGGGAAGCTTAAGCTATGGCAGCCCCGTCGCTACTGATACTGCATAATGCTGGCTCACACCCAGAATACCCTACCTGTCTCTGCATCCCCTCTTCTGGCACATCCCCTATGCAAGGATTCGTGCGGTGACACTTGGAAGGCAGCCCTACCGTTCTTTTCTGCCAAACCCGAGGAAGCCGAGTCTTCCTGCCACTGGCTATGGCGCGTTTAACTTGTCATTGTACCACTTTGCTCCTTTTATGAAGCATCAGGGGGCCAAAGGTGGGGTGCGATTTTTGCCCACAAGACACAATACTTCTCAGCAATGATGTGCCATTTTTTATATAGTTGCCTTTCAGAACAGACCTGCAACTTCTTGAAAGAGCAGAAGTTGGGGATGGGAGGAGGAAGGTTGCCACTGGTAAAATAGCAGGGCACAAAAGGAACGGAAATATAAAGGGCATGTACAGCTCAAGAGCCTTCTGTGCTCCGGAGCTGCTCTCGGTACTGGGTTTTGTGTGTGGGTGAACTGACTTCCAGGGTGATTATCAGCTCAGCCTGAGATAAGCCAATAAAAGGAACATGGAAATGCTTCGAAACCTATATTTATCATCTCGAAAATGTATTTTTTGTGTTTTATAGCTTATAATGCATCTTAAACGCCTCTATGGCTACTTTGTACACCATTCGGGTTTCTGGGGAAATCTTGTTTTAATTAGCACAGAGCTCCATCTCCTAATGGGTTCAGCCTCATACTTGGAGGCACAAGCCACCCACTGATGCTCTCATATTAGAAAAAACTTCCGTAGTGGGAGACATAATGGAGACATATACTGGACATATTTGTCCATTATAGGTTCTCTTACGCCTCCTTCTGAGGCATCCGGTGTTAGTCAATCATAAAAAGGGGACATAAGATTATAGAGACCATCGCTCAAATCCAGGAGAGTAATGCCAACCCCCTCCACCCCCAAAAACTTCTCTTGGCACGGTCTTCAATAGCGTTGGTACCAAAATTGCTATTCCTCTAAATATTGGTATTTTTATTCTTAGTGGAATTAAATTGTCTGGTCTGTAACCCGTGCGATGCACTTTACAGAAACAAATAAAACTAAGCCTTGAAGGAGAGCATAACTTGGATCCAGGTATTATGCATTGAGGGTGAATAATAAAGAGGTAGGGCAAAAGTTTTGGCCATCAAGCAATGATGTGTTTTTTTTCTGGTCTACAGGCAACATACTAGGCAATCGGTATTATGTTTGTTTGAGATCTATATCGATTTATAATACCATGCTCAAAATCTACATTATGTTTAAAGAGAATGTTGAAAGTGATTAAAAAAATTAAGAGATTTATGGAAGGTGGGGAAATATATGGCATTTAGATAACAAAGAACATATTTTCACTATTATTAATGCTTACTTTCCTATTGCTGTCATGCCTAGAGTTTCTACGGGTTAGAGCTCGACTGTGTGATTGAAATGGGGGCATGGCAATTTTGACTAGCCCAGGCTCCCCCTCTTAGTGACGTTTTGTCCCGAAGAGATTAATGCCTCAAATTCGATGGACAGGCAATGCTACTGAAGAGGCTTGGAGGGCTGGAGGAGGAAACAACGTAACAAAAATAATAAGGTGTTTGCATATTATAGGCCATCCGGAGCAAGAACAATGATTCACTCCCCGCCTAGGCGTTATCCGAGATGACAGCTTTCTGTCCGTGTTAAGGGAGGGATGAGTGTTGATGAGGGACCTAACAGAGTCCGGGGTGTTGCCTGGTGGAGCCACTGAATTGTGTTGTCATTAGAGAACTGCTGTCAGTGGAGTGAGGCTGTCGGGTGAAAATATTCTGGCTTTGATGTATGCCAGCTCAATTAACAATGAATATTTTTAGTTGTTGGAAACGTGGCTAGGGAGGCGAAGTGGGGAGGGCAGGGCAGGGCAGGGCAGGGAATATTATTCCAGCAAAGAACCGAAGATGCTCCAGTAGATGCAATAGGCATCTATTCTAGCACGGCTCCATTTGTACCAAGTACCACAAACATTTTCTTAATGGAAAGGGTCTTCTGTGAGTTAAAGAAATGAACTGAAAGGCCAAGGTGAGATTTATAGAAAGGAAATGACTCAGTGGTTTGGAGGAAAACAGATGCCTGTTGCATGGATGAATCAGACAACTGGTAACGGGATATAATACTATCTTATTATCTTTATAGCTCTTCTCATCCAAAAGCACTTTATGTATTTAGAGGAGCCATGTCCTCCACTAAATGCAGTGGCTCCTGAGGTGGAACGCAGCATCTGTCTAACTGAACGGAGCAGCACTAAACAACACTTTAGGATAGAGACGGCCTAGGAGCACGACATCCATTTGAAATTGCAGGGGGAATATAAGGAGAGAACATGTAATTTTATACTTAGATTGGGGATAGCACTCTTGGGCCTAACGCTCATTCTTTTGCAAACAGTACCCTGGTATCCGTTATAACCACACAGGGAGAAGGACTTCAGTTTTAGATTTTTTTTTCCTGACTGAGCATGGTGTGCTGGAAAACCACACAAATCAATTAAGAGGATTAGGGCTGTTTTGCATTCCTAAGTGTACTGGTGAAGCTGGTCTTTACCAATGAAGCACGTACAGAAAACCCGCAAAGCTCCCTATAACAGTCACCCAGCCAAATTCAGAGTGGAAGAAAATCTAGAGGGAGTCTAAACTGGTGTTGCTTCACAGTCATCTCCATACAGATTAGATTCCCTTAGGACACGTCTGCATGGTGTTGACTGTGGTAGGACATGCCGCCATGAAAACATGCCCTGACTGGTCGCTCTGCTCCACGCATGACAAATGCCAAAACTGTCATGTTGCTACCGGTGGAGTGGCACTAGGCATCCTCGGCGCTGCTTTAGGAAGCACATCCGTGACAGCGGAGCAGCATGGGGTGTCCCTTGGGTGTGCACTGAACCATAGCTACACAACATTTAGCAGCAGCAAGTGCAATTGCTCACTGATACTCTTTGGCATAGCCTGGTGCTGACATGCCCCTACGCTTAATTGGCCTAATTCATACCCACGTTACTCTACGTATCCTAAAACCAAAAGGAATCTAACCTATACTCTTTAGATTGTCAGGTGACTGGTGAAATCCTTTTACATTAAACTTACTGCCTTTTGATTTATGTCCATTTGGCATTGATATAGTTTACATGCTAAGGAGCAGGGGTGAGGTGAAAATTAAGAGTTATCCCCATCCTGCTTTAATTTACCTTTTAATGGGTCGTCTTCTGGTTCTGCCACATTTAAGACACTCAGCCTCAGATTCCCTTGGACAGTATCAAAGCTAGTGGAAGTAGCTCCAAAGGACACCAGGTTGTTGTCTACAATGGCAACAACTCAGGAGAGTTGATCCAAATTCATTAGAAGTATGGATTTAACTGGGATTTAGTAGACAGTCACCTTCAGAAGGAAAGTAGCATTCATCTGATCTAGCTGAATTAATTTCCTAAATAAATTAAACCGAGCCAAATTAAGACCTACTTTATGCTAAACAAGTGTGTCTACATAGCGATGTAATGCAGTTTAAATAACTCACTAAAAAAAGTTAATTTAGACGAACTGTCCTGAGCACTTCTCTTCCCACACAAGTTGTGAGGAGGTGTAAGATGATGGGAGAACAAAACTGAGACCTGGCCCACCTCAGACATCACCTCTGAATTTGACCAGTCAGGAAGATAGCAAGAGTCAATAATTCTTGGTATTGACCTCAAAAGAAGCTAACGTCAATGTATTAGTACGATTTCATGATAGAAGCTATAATTGATGATAAAGCACTCGGAGTATTCGGAAAAATTAGGGCGAGACTGGCAGAGGAGAACTGGGGAGAAGAGAGAGATGGGGAACCTGAGAAGAGATTGTGTAGAAGGGGAAAGTCCAGGGAAAACTTTGTAATGGATCTAATTTAATAATTAAATAGACCCTTGGCACTAGAAGAAACAGAAGGCCTGGGCAATTTTAATAGTTTGGTCCAGCTCACTCAGCTACTGTCCCTGCGGCTGCTGGCAAATACCCAGATCACTGAGGTGAGCGATACTCCTCCATTATCAATCCGGTAGCAGAGGAGAAATCTGAATGAGAAGCCTCATGGAAGTCAGCCAGTCCTATCTGGTTTTTATCTGTCCAGAGTGAAAATTTCTTTCATTACTTATTGGCATCTGCCTAGAGTGAGTTAGTCGAGTCAGGGAGGCTGAGTCTATAATGAGCACGACTCCGGGCTGATAAAGCTGCCACAACAGCTTCAGGGACTTCACCGTGGCAATCTGGAAAACAAAGAAAAGGGATTTAAATGACTTCTTGGATTCAGCTCACTTTATTTGAGAAGCCAAGGAAACCTGATTTCCTGGATACCATAGATGAACTTCCCCCAACGTATGTGATCAACAATTTATGAGACCTGGAAATCCTCCTGCAGATAGGGTGATAAGACACATCATCTCGCAATACCACTTTCCCTGTGAGGAGCTCAGAGCTGTCTGGCTCCGTTCTTTCAGTCCCCAGCACTCAGGAAAGGGGACCGTTGGTTTCCCTCATTTCTCAGTCATAAAAAAAAAATGAAGTGCAGGGAGGAAAGAGCTCCAGCATTTGGAGTCTGATGATGATGGGAGTGCCTACTTTTTGGCTTGTCAGCTTGGGAGATGGACACCCACCTTTACTCTACCTTGTTGAAATGACTTACAGTGGGCGCAGCTACATGAGATGCTACATTGCCATAGTGACGAGTTACAGCATCGTAGCTCATCGCTATGGTGACATAGCATCGGTGGGCACTAACTGTGATGCCGCTGCTACTGTGCAGCATCGTAGCTCACCGCTATGGTGACAGCATTGGTGGGCACTGTGATGCCACTGCTACTGCGCAGCATTGTAGCTCATCGCTATGGAGACATAGCATTGGTGGGCACTAACTGTGATGCCGCTGCTACTGTGCAGCATCATAGCTCATTGCTATGGTGACGTTGCATCAGTGGGCACTAACTGCAATGCTGCTGCTACTGCGCAGCATCGTAGCTCATTGCTGTGGCGACATTGCATTGGTGGGCACTAACTGTGATGCCACTGCTACTGCACAGTAAGGTTGGAAATGACCCATATGCCACTGGGACTGTGCAGTTCCAGCGCATATTGCAAAGTCATTTAGTCCTCAGTGACTCTGAATTTGCTTCTGCAAGTACTAAATGACTGCACAGTACCAACTGCGCAGTGGGGCGCACCCAATAAGTCATAGAGCAAATCCAGAGAAGAGGCAGGGGCAAAATCCAGATCTCTTGACTCTTCAGACCAGGGCTTCAGACATGCTTTCCTCTTCTCATGCCCTTTGAAATTAAATTCAGTTACCTCAAGGGATGCTACCACGGTAAATTTTACTGGAGGGAGAGAGGAGAACCCTGCCCAAATGCTGGAACTTTGTATGGGAGGGGAGCATTAAATCATCAGCTGACTTTCAGGAACTGCAGCCCAGGAGGAGAAATAACCCTGACAGCTATATCTGAAATGAAGGAGGTTCATCACAATGACAGAATGGACCGTGGCCCAGTTTATATAATACTGAAGGGATTGGCTGCTGAATGGTCCATTATGCTCAGAGGAGTCCCTGCCAAAATTCATGGGCAGTGCAGTGTAATGGAGAAAGTGCTGCTTTTATATCACAGATGGAGAGCTGGGTTTTTCATAGCCAATATGTTTGCACAGCCTGGGCCAGATTCACACCCTAGGTGATAAGTTTCTATAGGGCAGGAGTGAAACAGCAACCTTTGCTATCAGCCCAAGTCTGTTGGGACCCCACAGCTGTACAGCCGAGGTGAAAAGCAGTCAGGGCAGAGCTGTGGCAATTTGTGATCAGAAAATATACTGATTCGAAGTCTCTTTGGACAGTCATCTTCAATGGGGCTTGTATGAAGACTTGTCTGCTCATGGTGGAACCAAGGGAGAATCTGTAGCTAACACCTCTAACACCTGCTAAGGCACATTAAGTTTAGGTGGGCATAAATTCACATGTAGACATGCCCACAAAGTATCAAAACAGACCCTTAGTTGAATCAGAGCAACAAACTTCAGCGACTGCTGTGCCGTGCCTACTTTTTGTTAGGAAGCCTTCACAGTCAGACTTTCCTTTATTTAGCAGGATTATTTTAATAATGCTCATTTTGAGTACAACCCGTGACTGTCCTGAGCTCAGGTATTTGGCTCTCAGATCAACAGGCTATACGCAGGTTTCCCCCAGAGTGGCTTAGTGCTTGCCAGCATCACGCACAAAAATGGATGATTTTGTATGAAGCAGGGGAACATAGCTTTGTATTTCTGTCCAGAACAAACCTGTAAATCAGTTTTTCAGGAGATCATGACACAAGGCAATTAAATGTAACCCTTCGTGTGCTGGATGTTGGTCAGCCATGTGGCAGAAATGCCACCGTCTGGGTCTCTCTCCAGAAATCTGTCCCGGTCAGCTTGGGACACTGGGATTGAATCCCTAAGGGAGGGGGGATTTTCCTCCCTGCCTATGTGACAAAAGTCTGGTGCCTAGGGTATGGTCCCTCTGGTCACCTGAGTGGCGGGAGGGAAAAGCCCCTGCTCATCTGCCCAGGTAACCAGTGATGCTTTTTAAATTGGTTGGCTAGTTGCCAACACTGCTGGCTTCTATTGGACTGGGCTGCTGAGGTCAGAAAAACTATATAAGGGCTTGGTCCAAGAAGAAGGAGGAAAAGCAATTTTTCCAGCATGGCCCAAGCATCAGGACACAGGGAGAGAATCTGATCCATCTGAAACGCTCTCGCTCTGGAAATCTCTGAGCCAGATCGCTACCATCTTCTGAATGATACTTGTAAGTGTTTCTAGGGAGCTAGTCAGCTCACAGTGATTCATTTGCATATCAAACGGCTACCTCAGCCAGACTGTTTTGCTCAATGGTAATCCCTTGATAGTGCTCTACCTCTTACCCTATCCTACCTCATCCTGTCGGGAGCAATAAAATTCTCCTTTGTGACTGGTGTAGCAGACTTATTGTGGGGTGGGTTTAATTATGCCTAGGAGGCCCCTTGGGTCTGCGGACTAAGGGAGACTATCCTTTTTGGTCCCCAACTTGGGGAAGTGCCCTAAGGTCTTGTAATGGGTCGAGTACCCATAGGACTATTAGGCCTATGTTTCCCTGAGGACACAGGACCCAGACAGTCCCTTCTCGGGGTGGTGGCAACACACATTACCCCCGGACTCTGCGGTGGGTCTTGAAAGGGGGTCTGCCAGGGCTTAGGCACCCCTGGGGAGGCACGTGGGGTCCGGAAGGTGGATGGGTGTAGTGAGGTGGGAGGCTTAACACAGGAGCTCCCCCTACTGGCCAGCCACAAGCCATTTATTTCCCTACCAGTTTATTGGGAAGATTGCAGAGATGAAGTGTGCAGCCACTCATAAAAAAAGTCGGTAAGAAGAATTCATCACATGGGAAAGCTGCATCATTGTTAAAGTTTCATAAGTCAGTCTCATTGCCACTCATTGCCATGTTCCTGCTAACAACCTATGGCACTTTTCATCCCAGGATCTTGTATCTTAGCTGATGCTGGTTGGAGTTAAAATTACAGGACCATGTGAACAGATAATGGCTCTGTAAAAAAAGTTTCCATAATTAAGCTTCACAGCTAGAGCCAGTCAGGAAATAATGCTTTTGCCCATGAAAAATTTAGATGTAATTTTTTTTTTGATGAGAAGTTGGGGGAAAATAAATGATTCATGGTGGCTTGAAAATTAAAAAAAATAAAGGGAAAGAAAAATGAACTTCAATCCATTATTTTTCTCCTCCAAAGACGTTTCCAGTTGGTCAAAAATGTTATTTTCTAGCAAAAAAATATTGATGGACATTTTTCAGCTGGCAACTCACTAAGAGGCACTGTGACCTTCCCCACAGCTGCACTGCAAGTCAGGGGCAGAGCTCCAGGCTCCTGAGTCCCTGCGCTCAGCTCCAGTCAGTACATGACACTGTTGCAGGGTTTCATATGTCCTGACATGATGAAATGCCCCAAACTCTAATTCCACATCCATGGTGCTCTGGTATTGCATTTTCTCCCTTTTGCCAAGGAAATGTCTGGGTGGTTCAACACTAACCTGCCTTGTTCTACATCATCATCTCATCCTGGCTTCTCAGTTGAGGGGTGTCTGGATGTCAGAGCAGCATGGTTGGAACACCTTGCACTTTGGAGATTGCCTAGTTGAATGGCCTCTTGGCAGGTGTCATAGCTGATGGAAGTTGGAGTTATCTACCTTATTCTGTGTTATAAACCAGCTTTTTCCTGCTGCCAGAGTAGGGTAACATGAGAGTGTCACATTGCCACCTTCTTCCTCCCGCATCAGATTTTGGGTGGAATTGCACTCACATGGGCCATGAAACCCCACATAACACTTGAATTGACTGCTATGAACTGCCTGCCCAGAGGAGTTTTCCATCTATTGACTCCTCTGTGAAATCCTATGAAATATGAACTTTTATTTCTACCCAGGAGAACTTTTACAATCTTTTCTCTGATGCCTGATGAAGGGTGCTTGTGCCCAAAAGCTTGCAATTAAAGAATTTTTTTTGCAGAAATCTTGCTGGTTTAATAAAAGATATCATCTCTAGTATGAGTCCCGCTTGCCTTTTCCTCTAGAGTAACATGGCTACAACCTAGATACCTGACACAATAACACTTTGCACTTCAAAAGATCCCTTTCTTGTAGCATCTTAATTGAATTGAATCTTATAGCAGCCCTGCAATGGGCAGTCCTGTGAGACCAGAGAGAAAGAGAGAGCGAGGGAGAGAGTGCACTGCAGGGAGTACTCATCCCCATCTCATGAATGAGGAAACTGAGGCACTGATGGGCATACAAAAGCCTGAACGAGACCTTGGAGTTAGACACTGTCTCCGGACTCTCATGCCCGTGTTACCAGAACTGAATTCATCCATCCTGACTCCTCTCATGAGAGCTGAAGCTAAACTTTCAATCTCACTTCAGTTAAGTCGTGTTTAATAAAACTCCAATAAATGATGAATGTCTTGCATGTTTGGTACATTATTCTATTTTTTCCCCCTCCACGTCAGCATTGTGCAATAACAGACAATTGTTGCTCTGTGTTCCAGCCCTGCCGGTTTCTCTGCTTCCCACCCGACAGTTGCCTGTCAAGTAAGCCATGTCAGAGCCTACATCAGCCAGCATCTTTCAGTCGCTGGCAGGCTCTATTAAGAAGACAGATGTAAAATCATAGACTTTCAAAACCAACCAATTCTTTAACGTCGGGTTTTTACCTCCTACACCCAGGTGAAACGCTGGATTTGATTGGCTTCCCTGTTTTCCCCTGCTGGCTTCTTGTGCGTTGTAACGATAGAAAATTACCTATTAGATCTTATATACTATTGAGGCATTGACTCCCACCTCTGCTCTGCCAATGATGTCAACATTTATCACTCTTCACTTTCCCCTCGAGCATTTTCACACCCTCTCTTATGTGCCATCTTACTGCTTCGGTGGAGCCCTACTGAAGCCTAAAGGCGCCTCTGTAAGCTTCCTCCCTATTCTAGTTTGCCTGTGAAACCCTGGACACACAGCGTGCTGCCACTTCTGCTTATTAAGCTGATCAGGATTGTTTTGCTGCTTGCCTCCGAGCACGCACTGCTATCTCATTTTCATGCAGAGATTGTAAGCTCTTTGGGACAGGGGCTCATTCCCTATGTATGTATAACGCCTAGCGTATTGGGCCCTGCTTCTCCATGATAATCTCCAGGAACCGTCATAGAACTAACGATAACGATGCTCATCATTATAACTGCTCAGCTACAGAATCAGTAGGGAAACTTTGTCTTTGGCAGTGGGAGCAATTTCTTTAGAGAGCTGGGGAGGGAGGGAATGGCTTACGCAAGATTGCAGGAGAAATTCTGAGCCACTGCCTAGATCAGTCACACACAGCGTGATGAAATATTCCCACCTTCTGGGCATATCTGAGTGACAGCTGGTGTTCCTGCAGGGAGGCAAGGAAGAGATGATCCTCCTCACTCCAACATGCGGGGCCTGAAATGAATGTGTGAAGTGAATTTCAATACTGGCCCAGAGCGTGGGATCCTCATTTCATCCAGGTGAAAACAGCAGCAGTGTGAGCTACCTCCTCACCGCTCTGCCAATGTGAATGGTACTTCATTAAGGGCTGCAGGATGCGGCCCCCGCAATTTGACTTCCAATGTGTCTGGGGGCGGAAGGGCTTCCGCCTTGTTCTTGGCATACAATTGTACAGTTCAGTCATCCTGACCATCCAGTCTAGAGCTGAGCAGGGCATGGAAAAAATAAAATGGAGCAGAAAATACTTGATTTTAGAAACATCTCACAAGATTCACAGCTACTAATCCCTTGCCCACATCTCTAACATATTATTTGAAAACCATTGAATGAAGGATGCTCTCATTTCGTTCTTCCGGAATAGACACAATCGGTCAGCGCTGAATGAATTAATGCCTTAAATCAGTGTCCGCCTGCCTGAGATCAGGGCACAGGCTGATGGTCCCTTCCAGCTTATCCAGACAAGTGCAAATAGGATGCAGGGAGAGGTTAGAACACATAACAAATATTTAATATTTAAGGGTTGCATCTAAAGCCTACTGACATCAATAGGAATCTTTCTATTAATGGCAATGATTGGGTGCATGCCCCCTATTACCTGGGTTCCCAGCATAGTGAGGCTGCATGAATCTCAGCTGCTGTGGGGTGAGTGTAGAGGAGCAGTGACCAGAATGACCTTAGAATCACAGAAAATCAGCATTGGAAGGGACCTCCGGAGGTCACATCTAGTTCAACCCCCTGCTCAAAGCAGGACCAGCCCCAACTACATCATCCCAGGGAGGGCTTTGTTGAGCCAGGCCTTAAAAACCTCCAAGGATGGAGCTTCCACCCCCTCTCTGCGTAACCTGTTCCAGTGCTTCACCATCCTCCTAGAGAGAAAGTTTTTCCTAATATCCAACCGAAACTTCCCTTGCTGCACCATTGCTCCTTGCTCTGTCATCTACCGTGTGTACCTATGTCTACATGGATGTATTTCCTTCAGCTGTGGACCTGGTCACCATGATCCATACTTCTTCACCCCTCAAGATGAGACAGGCACCAGATACGTCCCCTTCCGCAAGTCTGGAAACAATACAGAATATGATATGCAGAGGTGGTAAACCGTGTTAGTCTGAAGTCAGGCAGAAGGTGGGGTGGGCTGGCTGCAGACAGACAGGGAGCTCAACAAGTTCCCACTAGCAACGTCCTAAGCCTGCAAGCTGATTTCACCTAGATAGTAAATGGATGTAATAGCTCTAATAGCCCTATCTACAGTCCATGGAAATCTTTTCCTTGATTTCAGAGGGAATTGGATCAGACTGCTGGCTACTGGGAAGCTGGGTTGTTTGAACACCAGCAACTGTGACGTGAAAGGCTCCATCAACCATTACTGAGCTCTCGCATCCTCCCCCTTACAATTGTTCCCATCTCTCTAGCGAGCAGGAAGTTTACTGCTAGACATCTCACTTGAAGTGGCACCATAACTTTCGGCGCAACGGTTTTGCCAAGCGTTTAATACAAATGAGTTTTTCTGCGCAAAAAAGACCTTATGTCAAAGAGCAGTGCCAGGTCTTTGCTTCGCCTTGTCTGAAGCACTTGGTGTTATACGTTACTCATTGAACTGCAAATCTAATTATATGATTATTAATCAAATGTATTTTTCCAACTTGAAAATAAACAACAAGGCGAGTCCACAGGGAGGCACTGCCAGTCGAAGCAATTACAAAAGGAACGCGGAAATCTTTTGCACTTAGCCAGAAAAATGATTGACGAGACGCAAACCTCTCGGGACTGGGGTGTAGGGCAGTTATTTATTTATTTGCTTTTAAAGCTCAACCCCCTTTTTTCTTGCATGAAACAATTAATTTCCTGGGCACCTAGCTTCACTTTACCACGAGCAGATTTGAAAGCATTTGATCAGGATAAGCGTTTGCCTATCATTTGACGTTCCCACTCATGGAAGGAGGCACTTACTCCTTCCTGTTTCATAACCTTCTGCAGACAGACACTCTGACAGCTGAAGTGTAGCCAGTAAATTTCTTTTCCATTAGTTGCAAATTGTACAGTACTACACAAAGGTAATTACACCATAAATCTTTTTGCCAGGAAGTTTGACGCTGCTGTTCATAGCTATAAAACAGTTTAAGTAGCAAATAAAATCTCTCTCTCTATATATATCCGTCACCTAACTTTTTCTGGGATGGTCTAAACTAGAGTGAATCAGAGATCTTTCTATAGCTTTTGATGCCATTGTATCTTTATAAGAGGTAGGATATGCTTCTTCACTGACTGGGGCCAACTTGTAGTCATCCATGTGAAGGAGAGAGTGTTGTATTAATGTCTGACTAGGACAGGGGTGGGCAAAAGGCGGCCTGCGGGCCGGATGCGGCCCACCAGGCCATTCTATCTGGCCCGCGGGCCCCACCAAAATTTAGAAAATTAATACTTATCTGCCCCTGGCTGCCTGTCATGTGGTCCTCGATGGCTTGCCAAAATTCGGTAAGCGGCCCTCCACCCAAAATAATTGCCCACCCCTGGCCTAGGAACAGCCTTCTGAAGGCATGGGCAGGTGAAACGTTAATGCCGGTATCATTGGTTTAAAAGTTGCTGATGGCCAATGCAAATCCTAAATTCAGGTAAGAAGGGAATTAGCTCAGCCTGGGTTGCCTCAAAGATCCAACTAGCTTAATAGCTGGTCTCCAGCAGTAGGAGCTCCTACATGGAGCCATCAGCATGGGCGTATTGGGTATGCATTGTTGACTCTCTTGACACTTCCGAACAGACGGAGACTCATGGAGGTGCTTCCACCTCCTCCTCGGGTCTGGCTGCACCGTTCCCCAATGCTTTGATTTTACACCCCGCCCCCCATTCACCAAGTCCCGGGGCCTCATGGTCAACCTTCTTCTGGCTCTGGCCAAACTTCCCATCTACCAGACCAGGAAGCAAGCCTTGGCTGGGGGGAATCCAGGCAACCATGGGGCTATTTTCTTGTTACTCCCGTGCTCATGTCTCCAGGCATAATTTTACTTGGCAGGATCCACAGGCGTTTTGGACATGTTTGAGGGGCAGTGGGCACAGTCTGGTGTTCTCTGTTTGCTGCCCTCTCCCCCGAACCCTTGTCATTAAGCTATGACCCTCGCTCCATTGCTGTTTTTTTCATTTGTTGTCCCCTATAATCTATGTTTCTAGTGGCTTCCCTAATTGTGGGAGGCTTATAGTTTTCTCACTGGGCCTAGGCCCACCACCCTTTGCATAATAAAAGGTCCTGGCTCCAAGAGCGGCAAGTTGCAGATGCTTTAAGAGGAAACGTGTGAGTAGCACAGTCAAGTGATCCTTATCATAAGCTTACAGTAGGTTACCTCCCTGCTGTCGAGTTTAACAGCCCCTGAGAGACCAACCCTTGATAAGTCTGTCTAATCCTTTTCTGAACCTGGCATCCGCAACATGCTGTGGCAAATTACTTATATCGGTTTTAAACCTGCCGTCTGATAATCTAATCCCTCGGCCCTTAGCTCCTTCACTGAGACACAGTTAATAGCATTTTACTTTTTCCATGCTATTCATGAGTTTATAGATGGCTATCATATCCTCCTTCAGTTGTCACTTTTCCAAGCTGAAGAGTCCTAGATTTCCAGTCTCTCCTGCTATGGAAGCTGTTTCATACTCCTATTCATCTTTGTTCTTCACCTTGGTATTTTTGTAGATCTATTATATCCTGTTTTGAGATGGGGTGACCAGAATGGCATGTAGTATCCAAGATACAGGCACACCATGGATTTACGTAATGGCATAATGATGGGCATAATGATGTTCTTTGTTTTTACCTCCTTTCATAATATATTATTTGCCTTTTTGACTGTACACTAAGGTGATATTTTTGCAGAACTCTCTACAATGTCTGCAAGAGCACTGTCCTCAATGGCAATTGCTAATTCAGAGTCCATCAATGAATTTGTACCATCAGAATGATTTTTTCCCCCTATGGGTGCATCTACAGGTGTGTTTTACTGTGGAGCTGACTAATCAGCTCCGCAGTAAAGTGTCATAGTCTACATGTGCACTTCTATTAGGGCACGGTAAACTAATCATATGCAGTCCCGGGTGCATGTGAAGATGCGGTGCCTGGGAGCAGTTGGCTCTGGCGTGAACTGTGCCAGAGTTTATCACGGTGCTTTAATATCATGTGTAGCTGTGCCCTGTATACATTACTTTGCACTTATCAATGTTAATTTTCATATGCCGTTTGTTGCCCCTTTGTTGTGTGGGATCTTTCTGTAATTCTTCACTGTCAACTTCGGATATCACTACCCAGAATACTATTGTCTTGTTCGCCAACTTTGTCACTTTGCTATTTACTCCCTTTTCCAAATTATTTATGAATATGAACAACACAGGTCGTAGCACAGCGCCCTGGGGGACTCCACTGTTTACCTTCCTCTACTGTGAAAAATAACCATTTAGTCCTTTGTTTTTTACCTTTGAAACAGTTTCCGGTCAAAGAGAAGGCAGGACCTTCCTTCTGACCCCATGTCAACTTAGTTTTTACAAGAGTCTTTAGTGAGAAAACCATCAAAAGCTTTTTGAAAGCCCAAATACACCATCTTGACTGGATTCCCCACGTGACTTTTGACGTCCTCAAAGAACCCCAAGAGGGTGGCAAAAATCTGATTCCTCTTTATGAAAACCATGTTGAGTGTTTCTCATCGCATCCTATTTTTGCCCAATTTGGTGGTGTATATTATACTTGCTTAAGTGTTGTCTGTCTATGTCCCTCCTGGAGAGGCTATTGGGTAAAGTTAAACAGGTACCTGCTCCTCTACCATCTAGCAACGAAAGGCAGTAATAGCGAGTAATGTGTGAGTAAAGGCAGTAATGTGTGAGTTACCCCAGGATAGCGGTTTGTCTGTTTGGTCCTTATTTTGGTGTAATTTACAGTGGTTTTGTGTCACTGATGTCATTTACATTGGGGGCATATGTCTGTCTGTCCATAAAACAGAAGCAATAAGACTTGGGTTATACCTTGTCCTGTGAACGCTCATGAATGGGATGCACAAGCAGCACCCAGTGAAAGCCGCTGGTCTGATCCCCGAGGAAGCACCCAAAGGACCTGTGGTTGATTTAGCCAGATTTCCTCTGTGAAGTCCTCACTATTGCATGGTCTCTAATGTTTCTAAAACCCTTTGAAGAAACATTGGGCTTTGTAGAAAACAGAAACCAGGTAATTAAAGAAAAATGCCCATGTTAAATGAACACCCTGCCCTACCCCCACAAAAAAAAATCAGACATGGGAAGTTGGTGGTAATTAGTGTATTTTTCCTCATTGTCCATTAAGTTCATCGAGAAACATTCAAGATGAGGATGCTATGCCCTTGTTTAATACTCTCCCAGCTCTTCACAGTCCCTGAGCGGAGAGAGGTCAACATGTTGATTTGGGATGGCTCAGAGATGCCGTGTGAATTGCTGTGGATGCATCTGTTAGGATAAAATCCTGGCTACTGGAAATATTATCAAGCACACAGGAGAGGTGGAGGACAATCGGCCAGTGTGCATTTTGGAATAGTCTCTGAATTAAAATTAAAAAGGCATGTTCCTCTCTTTAGAGGGTCCAGGAGCACATTCCTTTCCCCAAACCTCCCTTCCGATTAAAGATCGGGGTTGCTTCCCGAGATGAGAGCAGGCTGCAACACTGAGCACAATCAGACTCGTGCTTCTGCCACTGCCCTAGCTCTGATCCTCGCCGCCCTGTGCAAACGTTCAGATCTGAATCCAGAACTTCAAGGAGCAGCTTGAGTTCATCTGTAATAATGAGCACCACCTGGTTGGGATTCACAGCACAAGGTGTGGGTTTTATGTGATATACAGACATCACAGCCCGCAGGAAGCATTGGCTGTTTCCCATTCGGGTAGTATTTAAAGGAGAGGATCATCGCAGTCTCCTTAGAAGACTGAAACCAGTGGGTTGAAGAAAATTAATGGAGGTGGCAGTAGTTTTGCTGCAGGGGAAGATCAAAGAATTAGGGAAGAAATGTCTACCCGAGGGTGGGGATTCACCCTTGCTCCTTCTGTTTATCTTTGCTAGAGGTCGACTTTGTTATAAGCGACTGGCCTCCGGCAGGGATTTAAGAAGTGGAGACTGCCAAAAATGACAAACTAAAACACACGCCACCAATGCACGAGCAGCTGAACAGAGCCAGCCGTGCTGATACCTATTTCATTCCTGGTGCAACCTGGCTGGTCGAAGCAGGTGAGTAATTCATGTGCCTGGGTGTAAAGTTGCAAAATGAAATATTCTGAAGATAGGTCTAACGGTATCTTCTAATTCAGGGGAGTATATACCTGGGGGGCACAGACTGCAGCATGTTGCTAGGGCTGTGCCATTATTGGCTCCTAAGTTATCTCAGACTCAGAGATGTAGCAGCCAGAGTCTCTGCCCTGGAAGGCATGGGCTGGTTGCACTCTCTTTAAGTGGGTGCCTAGGACTGGTGCTCTGGTTACCTACTGCCCGTTGTGCTACTAGGTGAACCTGTCTTTGTGAGCTGCAGTCACATCTTGGATGGTGTACATGAATGCCACGTACTCCTGAATGCCTGCAAGTGCCTGCAGGTGGTGGCAGCAGTGTTGGTGGTGGAGGCATGGTGGTGGTGAGCGGGGAGCTCCTGCTGGCAGCTGTTGTGGTGTCGGCGGCCAGGGGGTTGGGAGGAGGTGGCGAGCGCCGACCAGCAGTCAGCGACCACCCACATACACCGCTGGCAGCATCGGCAGTGGCCAGCAGTGATCACAGACCGCCCACAGACACGTGTCGGTGGTGAGGCAGGTGGGGAGAGAGTGGCTGCCAGCAGCGTCAGTGGTGCTTTTTGCAGGGGGCGCACCACGAAGCTCAGGGAGTGCGCGTGCATCTGTGTGCACCTCCTATGCGTCGCCAATGGTAGTACAGGCACACCTCGAGCAGCGATGTCTCACCCTCCTACACAGCTATCTTTCTCCTGAGGGGGGTTGACCTTACAAGGCACATGAGAGGGATCATACATTCACTTGACATTTCAGAAATGAATAATGGACTCCAGGGAATGAGTTCTGGCAACATCCCTAATTGGCATTTAAATGTAGACACACCTGCCATGGTTGCATCTGCTCTTTCGCACCAAGGATCACCTTGATCTTGGTGCCAAAGGAAATGAGAAGTCCTCAAGGGAAGGACTCAATCATGGACCACTAGAGCAGGTGATTTAGCCACTTCTGGAGAGAAACTACCAGCATGGAGGGAATTTGTTCCCTGGTTCCCCACCAGAGACAACCATAGCAGTATTTTTGAGGAGTTAGAAGAATATGATCAATGAAAAACCAGCTGAGGTTTTTCCATTTCAACTGCCTAGTTTTCTTCTTGTATTTCCCCAAAGATGCTCAAGCTAGCAGAAGCCTTTCAATCCCTCCCTCTTTTTACCCTTTTCACTGCTGCACTTGATGCCCTATGTGACTAATCCGCATAATAACAGGAAACCTGAAGCAGTGTCTGAAAGAACTGGAAGGTGCATCTGATAGCGGTGGACCTGGAACCAGGGTGTTGTATTGTGTGTGTTCAGGAGCAGAGAACCGATCTGCCACCTGGACAACTAAATACTTGCTTCCTCCCCTTGCTACACTTAGCGGTGACGGGTGTTGTACCTGGATTCTGAACTCTCCACCGTTCAGCAGTATTTAGGTCATTAAAAACTCATCATTCATCTCTTACTCTGTGGTCTCTAATGGTCTATTAACAGCCATGACAGCTTCCAGGGAGTCTTTTGCTAATCAATGTGGTCAGAGCAAGATTTGTAAGTGGAGAGAGGAAGAAGCTATCGTGGGAGCAGCACTGCTGTGCATCTCATTCCAGTCCCTAAATCTTCTCTTTCCAGGGGCTCTTCAAGGCACTTGTAACTTAAATTATAATTATTATGTCTTGCCAGTGGTCCAGGGACCTCTTCAGGTGTCAACGAGCTTTTGCTCCCAATGAGTTTGTGTTCTGACACAAATTGCCTAGGAATTGCTTAATCTGAGAGGTTTCAGGTTTCCCCCCGTAACTGAAATCTCCTTTTAGATGATCTCCTACCGGGGAACCCTTGGCACAATATTTTCCCTTGTTCCCAGTTGTTAAGGTGGTCATATTCCAGAATTCCTTATTTTACTTCAAATGTCTTTTTGGACCTTGTTTCTGGAGGTTAACTTTCTCAGGGCATTGCTTTCCAGCTGGTAATCTCCTGCTG
>NW_005842046.1:707688-710951 GCF_000455745.1 Alligator sinensis
AACAGAAAATGCAGAGAGTGCTATAGGCAATCAGGACTCGTAGTAGAGATGATATCTTTTATTAGACCAACAAGATTTTTGCAAAAAAAAAGTCTTTAATTGCAAGCTCTAGGGTGTGCTATAGACATTTAATGGATGAGGGGGCTATTGCAGGGTGCCTCCTTGGGGACAGAATATAGCCCTGCAAGTCCACTGTCCTCTGGCTCTTGCCCACTCCTGGGCCAGAATACGCCCCCGTACCACCTCTCTTTTATTAAGTCTCTTTCACAGCATCGTTCATACTGTTTTATCATCTTTCAGCCCTCTTCTTAGGTCTCTGTAGTGTTTAGGGAAGGATTCTTCTTTCTTTGGGTCAGAAGACCCGTGTCCCTCTTTCTAGGGTCTGTGCTGATGGCTCATATGTGTCTCGTCCTTGACACAGGGAGTCCGTCACTCTTTTTTGGAGTCTGCATTGCCTAGGTTTTTTTTCTCTTGAGATTCAGGCCAGCTGACGCTGTCCCCCAACTTTTCCCTGAACTAGGAGAGATCCACAAACGGGGCGGCTTCGTCTTCTCCCCTCCCCGCCGTACTGCAGCCTGTGCAGGGCTCAGACAAACTCCCTCTCCCTGAGCGTGGACATCTGCCCCCTCCTTCCTGATGCCATGCTCAAGCAATCTCTTTTAGTATCTTTTCCTGCCTCCCTGAAGACTTCTGGTTTATAGCCCGGCTGGATTTTGGTAGTCACTTTAATTAGCACAGGTGATGGTGATAATTTCCCCCACCTGGGGAGAAGAACTGAAAAGGCAGGGGCAGGGGCTGGATTCATTATCCCTTCATCAGCCACCTTGGAGAAATGACTTAAAAGCCTGCAAAACTGAATGAAGAATTAAATCCTGTTGATATATTTTTACATTGCTGGATATATAATGTTTCATAGATTCATAGATGCTAGGGTCGGAAGGGGCCTCAATAGATCATCGAGTCCGACCCCCTGCATAGGCAGGGAAGAGTGCTGGGTCTAGATGACCCCAGCTAGATGCCTATCTAACCTCCTCTTGAAGACCCCCAGGGTAGGGGAGAGCACCACCTCCCTTGGGAGCCCGTTCCAGACCCTGGCCACTCGAACTATGAAGAAGTTCTTCCTAATGTCCAATCTAAATCTGCTCTCTGCTAGCTTGTGGCCATTATTTCTTGTAACCCCTGGGGGCGCCTTGGTGAATAAATACTCACCAATTCCCTTCTGTGCCCCCGTGATGAACTTATAGGCAGCCACAAGGTCGCCTCTCAACCTTCTCTTGCGGAGGCTGAATTGCACACAGTACTCCAACTGCGGTCTGACCAGCTCCCGATAGAGGGGAAGTATCACCTCCTTGGACCTGTTCGTCATGCATCTGCTGATGCACGATAAAGTGCCATTGGCTTTTTTGATGGCTTCGTCACACTGCCGACTCATGTTCATCTTGGAGTCCACTAGGACGCCAAGATCCCTTTCCACTTCAGTGCCACCTAGCAGGTCATTTCCTAGGCTGTAGGTGTGCTGGACATTTTTCCTCCCTAGGTGCAGCACTTTGCATTTCTCCTTGTTGAACTGCATTCTGTTGTTTTCTGCCCACTTGTCCAACCTGTCCAGGTCTGCTTGCAGCTGTTCCCTGCCCTCCGGCGTGTCCACTTCTCCCCATAGCTTTACGTCATCTGCAAACTTGGACAGAGTATACTTCACTCCCTCGCCCAAGTCGCTGATGAAGACATTAAAGAGTATCGGTCCAAGGACCGAGCCCTGCGGGACCCCACTGCCCACACCCTTCCAGGTTCAAACCGACCCATCCACCACGACTCTCTGGGCGCGACCCTCTAGCCAATTCGCCACCCACCGGACTGTGCAGTCACCCAAGTCACAGCCTCTTAACTTGTTCACCAGTATGGGGTGGGATACCGTATCGAAGGCCTTCCTGAAGTCTAAGTATACGACATCCACCCCTCCTCCTGTGTCCAGGTGTTTCGTAACCTGGTCATAAAAAGAGACTAGATTAGTCAGGCATGATCTGCCTGCTACGAACCCGTGCTGGTTTCCCCTCAGCAGAATTTGTCCTGCTGGGCTCTCGCAAATGTGATCCTTAATAATTTTTTCAAAGATTTTGCCAAGGATGGAGGTGAGACTGGCTGGCCTATAGTTGCCCGGGGTATAATGAAGTGATTTCCCATTAAATTCTACAGGCTATCGTTTTCCATTAAAGTGTATTCGACTTGTCCTGCGAGTGTTGTGTTTTATAAACAGAAGGTTTGTTTGGAAGAACATCTTTATCTTTATTTTCTAGTTTAATTGATCTTGAGGCCTGAGTGGAGATTTCCAGGCAAGAACGGGTCAGTGCTGCCCTGTCTACAATGGGAACTAGCATTTCTCCTTGGTGAGGCTGAAGATAATGGAAAAGCATCGGGGAACTGATGGGAAGACTCTGATTAGCTCATTTATGTCAGTACATGGACAAAATATATCAGCATTTGTCACCAAATGAGACCCATTCAGCCTTTAATTTAAATCCCATTCTTCTCCATTTCCAGTCAGTTTATTTCTTTGGCTGCTTATGGCTCTGGCCCTACTCTGGCATTGCTCTGGTTTATACTCTTATACTTTTTATCTGTTAATCAATAACTGTACATTGGCCAAATCATTGGATTAAATGGGGATTTGACAGCAAACTCTCTGGCTTTTGTCCTGCAGGAGGTCAGATTAGATGTTTATAATGGTCCCTTCTGGTTTTAAAATCTACGGATCTAATACTCACTTCCATTCCTCTCGTAATGATTTACAGCGAAGCCTTAAAGCAATTAGAAAAGGGGCTCATTTATGTCCCCTCTTTATGGCATAGCGGCATAGGAGGCCTCACTCTCTCTGTAAATCAGAGCCAATGGCTCCTTGGTCCACTGAGATTTGTTACAGCTTCCTCTTGCATTTGTCTGCATTTCTATTTAATTTAGTGGGTATGATTTTGTCCTCTTTGGCTCTGTTTTAATGTAGATGGATGAGAAAGTTGGGAAGTGTTTGGATGATTTTTCTCTGCCCTCTTTGGTGAGGCAACAGGTGACATTAGGTTTGAAAGCATGTCCCATGTATTGACTAAGGGTTGTGGTGAAGAGGATTCAGAGATGTGATTGTGAACCTCAGTGGCTTCAGGTCAGCATCCCTCTTTCCCAGCCCAGTCAGCTCAGTTGTAAGTAAGGATTTGGCCCTTTGGGCTGGGGAGGCAATAGTGGCTGGGGGCGAGCCGCGCCCCACCAGTCCGCTT
>NW_005842046.1:710982-736679 GCF_000455745.1 Alligator sinensis
ATGCTCTTGTGTGTTGTCGGCTACAGCAGTGGGCGTGCTTTACCTGTAATAGCCCAGTGGGATGTTAGGCTGAGGAAGACCTCTAACTTGTGTATCTGCTAAGTTGCAAAGCAGCATTTGGGCAGTAGGACCCAATAACTTCAGGAAGAAAACAATCAGGAAAAAGAATGGCCACTTAACTTCCAAACCAAGTGGTTTCTTGTGAACCTACATGTAAAAAAACTCCACAAACCCCCCCTCAAATAAGGGAGAGAGACACACTTATGGGTTTCCACTGATAACTGATAGTGGTGATAAGCATTGTCAGTCATTTGAAGAACAGCCAGAAAGGTCACAGCTGTTTTAACCATAATTGAAAGGTCGAAGAGGGTTGAGATTGAAAGGTAAGAAAGGGATTTAACCCAAGAGGATCGGTTATGAATCTGTGTGCCCCCCAAGAATATCAGAGAAAGCAGGAATACAATTCCAGAGTCCCGCAGAGATTTTGCAGTGGCTAAGAAAGCTCACCGGGTGTGCCAAAGGTTTATACTATAGAAGTATCTAAATCATTCTCTGTATCTGGATGAAGTTGTTGAATTGGGTGAATTTCACCAAAGTTGTTGAGCTGCATTTTTGTTGAACAATCCCTGGCTTGCTCTTATTCATAGATTTCACAGACATTTGGGCTGGAAGGGACCCCAGAGGATCATCGAGTCCAGCCCCCTGCCCCAGGGGCAGGCAGTCAGCAGAGGTCATAGGATCCCAGCAAGATAAACATCCAAATGTATCTTGAAGGTGTTCAAAGTGGCTGCTTGAACCATCTCCAATAGCAGGCTGTTCCAGACCTTGGGGGCTTGGACAGTGAAGAAGTTCTTCTTTATGTCCAGCCTGAATCGGTCATGGTGGAGTTTGTGACCATTCGACCTTGTCATCCCTTGGGGCGCTCTGGTGAACATGTGTTTCCCCTGATCCTGATGGTTACCCCTGATAAACTTATAGGTGGCCACCAGATCACCCCTGAGCCTGCGCTTTTCCAGGCTAAAGAGTCCCATAGCTCTCAGCCTGTCGTTGTAAAGTCTGTTTTCCTGACCTCTGATCATGTGCGTGGCTCTCCCCTGGACTCTCTCAAGCTTCTCCACATCCTTTTTGAATTGTGGAGCCCAAAACTGGACGCGGTACTCCAGCTGCGGCCTCACCAAGGCTGAGTACAACGGGAGAATGACGTCCTGGGATTTGCTTGAGAAGCATCTATGGATGCAAGCCAGCGTTTTGCTCGCATTACTGGCCGCAGCATCACACTGAAGGCTCATATTCATCTTGTGGTCAATCATGACCCCCAAGTCCCTTTCATCCGTAGTGCTAGCCAGTGTAGCACTCCTGAGCCTATAAGCATGCTGCAGGTTTTTCCTCCCAAGGTGGAGAACCTTGCACTTTTCGGTGTTAAACACCTTCAGGTTCTCATCTGCCCGTTTCCTGAGCCTGTCCAGGTCAGCCTGGATCACCCTCCTGTCCTCAGGTGTGGATGCTTTACCCCAGAGTTTGGTGTCATCGGCGAACTTGGCCAGTCCACTTCTGACTCCAATGTCCACATCATTGATGAAGATGTTAAACAGTGTAGGCCCTAGCACAGAGCTTTGAGGGACCTCACTGGTGACCGTGCACATCAAGACGATTGGCTCCTGTTGACCACCACCCTCTGGGTCCTACTGCGGAGCCAATTCCCCAATTCCCCATTCTCCTCTACAGCTGGAGGCAGTGTGCAGCTATATTGATTGCTGGACCAGGCTGGCCCTGTGATGTGAACGAGAATTTGCTCTTCATCCTGTGTTGAAGTCATCCTAGTATTTTCATAAATTCTACCTGGTGATACAGGCTAAAACCTACACCCCTGCAACCTGGTGATACACACACATCTCTGTGCTCCTCTGACATTTTTGAACCTCAGAAGAAAAGCAAAATGATGAGCTGCTTCTGAGCGACAGCATCCTTCGCTTAACAAAACCACAAATGAAAACAACCACTTAAGGACTATTATAGCTTGGTTTAAGGTCCTTATCTTCCATTCAAATCTATGCCGCCCGGCAACTGCACCTACAGGGAGCTCCCAAGTGTCCATGTAGAGGTGTCCAATGGAGGTTAATAACAAAATGACTTCATCAAAACTGCCATTTTCTCCAGCTCCTGGGCATTATGATTATCCAGGTCCTCTGCACACAAGCAGCCAGGTTCAGATAAACATTTTCTATTAGAGCAAAAATGCTTAATGTGCAAGGGAGTTTGGAGGCTTTGCTTTATGAAATTGTGCACACTCTCCCTCTCTATCTTTCTGGGAATGGCACAGATATTAAATATGAGGCTTGATTTGTTTTTTAATTCCTTGGTGAAATTTGACCTAATTAAGCTCATACTAAACAACCTTAGACCCTCTAGGTTTTTTTTACAAAGAAAAAAAAAAAGTGCAGCTATATCTTGTGTTTTCTGGATTAATATTGGTGCAGAGATCAGTTCACTGAGAAGCCTTCCTGAGTGAACCAGTTGGGAAAGGTCTAAGCTTACCCATCAAAGCAGGAACTTGTTGTTATGAAAAGTGACTTTGCTAGTTCGCAACACTGGCTTTCACTAATGTTTCCAAGTCCCATGAGAAACTCTCAACTATCAGTGCACTGGAAGGCTTTCATGTTGTTTTACAATGCAATGTTAGCGGTAGTGGTACCCCCTCCTGTCCCTATTCGCACACAGAGAGAATACACAACATCACATAGACATCCGATGAGGAGACAATCATTAATTTATACCAAATCAGGAGGTTTGATTCAGCTCCATCCAGCTCATGCTGACAAACTGTAATGAACGATTGCAGTTTAGGAGCTGGTGCACAACTTTTCTTCCTATTTTATCTTTTGACCTGGAGGGTGTATTTATATGATCCCTATCTAATTAGGAACATCAGAGGAAATAGGATGCACATTTGCAGGTCAGACTGAAAGAAGCAGGGTTAGTTTCCAGGACTCATTCAGGAACTCTGGAAGGACGCTGTAGTTTGGATTCAGGACCTTTGTATCCTGTTACCTGATTGCTCTGATCAGCGACAGCTTTTCACTGTGAAGTCAAACCCAGCGTGAGAAAAGAAAACACACTCATTTTAAAAGATGTTAAGGGTTGAAGTAGTAGAAATGCACCAACAGTGCACAGGGGAGTTACTGGCTAGTCACCTTTTGCTCCCCAGTTGAGTTTGAGGCACACACCTACAGTTGGGTGGATTGACAGCAGCTTTTGGCATGAGCGTGCCTCGTGGCAAAAGCTCAAACCTCATACTTCAGCCTTTGTAGTAAGACACCTTAAGCACTCTGCTACCATAGCCTAGCAGAGTAGCATCTGCCTCTGCAAAGTATGTGCACGCTCGCTGCACCCAAACAGCTCCCACGGCTGTACGATAAAACCAAGCCATTACATGGAGTTACAAACCTGCACCAGGATTGTCTCATGCTAGGAACTGGATAAACACAGAAAAAAACCCACGGTCCTTTCCCTAAAGAGCTTACAATCAAGAGAAGATTTGGGCTTCTGATGGCTTATTTTATCCCAAACCTCATCCTAATCAGTTGTATTTGTTCTCTGCCAAGACACTGCATGCTGCTGATGAACACATTGTGGTATTTCTTAGGTTTTCGGTCACCGTTGAAACCACAGGAGAGGAAAATGCAGCCACCAGCCAGTCTTTTATTGTTACACAGCACTATGGAAAGTGTATCTCCATTTTGATTTGCCACTGCTGCCATTGATTGTCTTATTATCTGGCAGTAGGAGCCAGGCATACATTAATTTAAACCGCATGAAGGTTTTTCTTGCTTCGCGTTCAGCTGCAGACTTGTTTGTCATCTCTTTTTACAAGGGTTTGCTTTGTGTCATCAACCTTGGGACCACAAAGCACTCCATTATGATCAGCCAACCATTATCCTACCGAACGGCCATCAAGTTTCAAGTCTATCAAACGGCTTCCTGTTGTTTCAAAATGATTTTAGCTGCAATCTCGAGCTGCGCGCTGGGGACTTCACATCTTAGCAAGAGTCAGCTAGGAGGTATTAACTGGACCACACATTCAGGGGTAAGTAGGCTGTTGTCATTTTAATGCTTTGCTCTCTGGTTTTAAACAGATATTTGGGAGGAGTCCATGCGGTGCAAACTGGCCGTGTCTTTAACAGATGATACAATTAATAGATACTAAATCCAGAAAAGGCTGGAGGGATCATCAGGTCTGAACCACCGCATAACATGCTGCTCTCTGCCTCCTGTCCAGCCCTAATGACATACTTTTCAATGCACCCAACACCCTTCTCCCTGCTCCAATGGGGAACCTAATTGTGTGGGTGGGGAAGACAAAGTGGTGCTGAGCAGGGGGGCTCCCGAGGTCCCTTCCAGCCTCAGTCTATGAACCTATGAATTGAGTGTCCAACTTTTTGAACTCACCTTTGAAACCTGAGCTTTAAATTTTTGAAGCCCCGTGGGCAAACCCTCCTTCCACAGCACTACTCATTTTGTGGGCTGTTGTGAAGGCTTTTTTTAGTCCCTCCCAACACACAGCACTAAGTGCCACCACATCTTTCCCTCTGCGGGAGCTTGTCTCAGGTGTCTCTCCACAGCAGACGCAGGTACAGACCCAGGATTGATTCCTGGCCCTGATGCGGGGCTGCGGATGAGCACAAAGAGTTCAAATGGAGCCTGGCCATATACAGCTGGTTTTATTCCTCAGGATGGGGGTTTAATTTTAAATCTGAGTGGCCTGGGCATGTCTTCTGCTCTGCGCTCCCTACCTCATTGCTCAGCCTGTGGTCTCCAAGTGCCAGGCAGCCCGCCTGTACCAAGCGATACCCAGGGAGAAGGAGCAGTAAGGGCATTTCTTGGCCCCTCTGTTTTTTTTCCCCTTTTATGAGATGGAAACATTTCCTTTTGTGGTAGTGAGCTATTGGAATCCCAAGGCGCCGTATCCGTTCCTCGCATAAATCATAACGGCCTGCTTAAAAATGTGACACACGACTCCTGCCTTCTTCTGGGAACAGGGGACTCCAGACTCAATCAGGATTAAGCAACATGGCAGTGAACAGGGAAACACAACGACTGCCAGCCTGCCTTTCTACTGCTTGGGTCAGAGCCTATTTTTCCTTCGCACATGATGCTTAGAAGCCAAAAGAGGCTGCTCCAGCATTTAATGATGCAGGGCATTGGGCCACATAGGCTTAAATGCTGACTTTAAGCCTCTGCTGTATGGGGATGCTCATGTATCCAGCTGTGGCGGTGAGCAGAGGTGTTTCCAGAGGCTTTCCATTGATTTCAATGGGTTTGGGGACAGACCCATAGACGGTGGTTAGCTAAATGAGGCAGCTTCTGTTATATTCAGGGAACATTAGGCTCAGCTTATTGCTTACAGCCACATTCCTTATCCCCCGGTACGGATGCAGCAATAGGCATAGCTGTTTCATACAGTATATTTCTATGAATGTATTGGGCTAGATTCTGGAATCGAAACCAAATGGGTACTTACATATCAATCTTAGGCACTTATCACCATGGTAGCTGAACACCTCACAGTATACTTCATGAATGTATTCTTCCAGCACTCCTGTGAGGGGAGGTAGTGCCACTATACCCATTTTACAGATGGGGAAGTAAGGCAGATAAAAGATTGAGGCTCCAATCCACAAACACAAGGCACATAACTCTGACTTCGGCATTAAGGACCTTGTTACACTTCATGCTGTAAGCCACACAAATATAGCTTTGGTCGGATTAGTGGAGCAGTCATACCGTAAGGCAAAAAGCCATCCCTGATTGTCCTTCACCTGCACAGCTGTGACTTGCACTACAGGCCTGGTGAGCAGGGGCAGGACTAGGAGCTCTCTGTATTTATTCAGTGCATGTATGAAAGTCCATTTAAAGAACAAGATGAGTAGGAGCCAGGTGGGGATTTTCAAGAGATAAACCCACTCAAAAGGAGAGCACGGGAAAGTAATGAGAGACTGACTGTAATGGTTAACAACAACAAAAGAAGAGCCTGTAAATATTCCTGTGAATCCTAAAGCCGAGCTCCTGAGAGAGTTCCTCGCTCTCTCCGGTGGCTGTGTTGCCTCCTGCCACTGCCCGGACTGGCTCACTGCTTGAGGTCCCAGGGGCCTGATCCTTTATTTTCTCTGGAGCTCGCTTCCCCCACACCACCCCCATCTAGGCTGCTGGGCACTGCCTGATCTCCAAGGTGTCCAATCCTTTTTTTTTCTGAAGTCAGCGTGGGTGGGGTGAGCTCTGGAGAAAGAGGAGTGGGTCCCTTGGAGCTCAGGCAGTGCTCAGGCACCAGCCGGCAGATGGTGCTTGGCCATCTGGCAGCCCAGGTAGGGCCAGTGAGAGGGGGGCAGGCTCTGGAGAAAAAAGGATCAGGCTCCTATGAGTGGCCCGATCCTTTTTTATCTGGAGATCCCCCTCCTCTCCCTTCCCAGGGGAAGCAGCACAGCCAATGGGTGCTCTGATGCTTGCTGTGCCTGATGTTCCCTGATGCCCCTGGCATCTCTGCTCGCCCTGACTCAGAAGGGTCTACTGCATCCTGGGATGCTGGAGGATTTCAACTTGGGTGGAATAGCTGTGGGAAGTAACCACACCTTAATGGAACAGGAGTAAAATTAGGTGGATTAGGGATAATCCTGTCCCGGAGTGGCATAACTTTAAACTGCATGATGAGTACTTTAAGCCACTTACAAGGTGTTAATGCACAGCCAATCCAGGGGTTAAGAGCTCTAGAAACCACCTAAAATCACCACGTAACGAAGCCCTAGCTTTCAAGGAAACCAGTCGGAGTTAGGTGTTTTAATACATTTGTGGATCTGAACTTTACCTGCTCAAGGTCATACAAAAAGTCTGTGGCATAGCAGGAAATTCACCCTGTGCTCCTGAGTTTTACGGCACAAAGCGTCATAACCACTGGTGATTTCAGTGTGCTTGCATGCTCTTTTGGGCAAAGATCCTAGGCAGATTGCACTTGCAAGGAGCACATGTAATAGGTAAATAGGGGTGGTTGGAGGGGCCATCCCTGAGTCATGGGTATACACACACACATTTTCTGACCTTGAAATGCATAAGAAACAGGAAGCCGTGGGCAAATCTGTGGGTCCCCTGGACTGCCTGTCAAGACTGGGTATCAGGCAAAAGACAGAGTCCAGGATCACAGACCCCGGTTCAGTGTGTCAAAGCTAAGTATCAGAAAGACTTGGGTGTTGTCTTCACTGGCTCAGGGAAAAACAACATTAAGCAGACCGCTATTGTTTCCCTGTCGGCCCCTTCTACGGCTGAGTGGTTTCCAGCTTCCTGCCTGGTACAGAGGACTGAAAATCAGGGACTGGCCATAGGCACGTGGGGAGGAGCCGTCTTACTGCAGGTGAGAGAAAGACCTCTTAGATGCAGGGCCCTCATTTTGGATGTGAGAGCAAGCCATCACCTTCATAAAGAGGAAAGGGAACAACTCAGGGGAACGAGGACACAGTGGGGACTCAGTTATTTCCTTGTATTAGTCTTCATCACAGGGGGTGTTGTAGGGAACCCTGCCACAGAGCTGCCAGCATGTAGCCATCCTCCTTAGGTAGGCAAGGTTCTTTGGGTAGATGTGATATCTTTTATTAAACCAACTGAATAGTTGGAAAAAAAGTGTTCTTTGAAAGCTTTTGGGCACAAACACCCTGTGGAGTGTCAATAGTGTAAAATTGCAGTGATGTTTGTGGGAGGGACAGGAGGATAAAGCTGGTCGTTCCTTAGAAATTGCTAGCGGGGACCTTTGCGATGTGCGGAGTTTGGCCGACTTCAGTGCCACCCTGCACGGCACAGGGATAAGCGTACAAAGGCTAGAATAATACCTTTTGAGTTCAGAAGATGCATCTTACTACTGACTGGTTGTGCTGTGAACAAGATAGCAGGTCATCCCAGGCAAGTGAAAAATAAATAATTGAATCCATGCCTCATTTTTATGCATAATATTTAACACCATGTAAGGGCAGAAAGTGTCAAGGTTTGATGAAGGGAAAAAAAAAAAGACAGAGCCAGAAAGCGATGAAACCTGAGAGGGGATGAAGCTTGATTTTGATTGAGAGAGACAACCTGTCAAACATTTTTAGGCCGCAATTGCTGATTTTTGTAAATATGAAAAGGGAGAAGGGGTCACATTTGCAAACCCAGATGAGGCTCTTCATAAATCTGCGTATAGTTTTGCTGCAAACCCATTGGAATATTTAAGCATTTTTCTACTGGGCTGATAGTGTGGGCACTGCTGGCAGCCCAAAGTGCTGCGTGGAGGGTATCATCTGTCCTCATTTCATAAGCTGAGTAAAGGACAGATGCAGGGTATACACATAGATTTCATAGATGTTTGGGTTGGTAGGGACCTCAGTAGATCTTTGAATTCGACCCCCTGCCCTGGGCAGGAAATAGTGCTGGGGCCAGACGACCGCAGCTTTTTCTTCTGGCGTCTATATTCCATTTCAACATCCGTGCCGTTCCCTCTACTGAGTGGTGCGTGGCACCTTGCAGGGTTCAGCATGGAGGAGAAATCAGTGATGTAGAGTTTGGCTGTATACCCAAGAGCAAAGCAGTTTATTTACACATATACATCAGTCCTGGAACTGAAGTGGCATGCAGGGGGAATCCTCCTTTTCAGGCATCTCAGGAACGAGGTTTCAAAAATGGACTCTAAATCAGGAACCAAGGCATGACTACAAATTCTGCTGCTCTCCACAGTTTCTTCCTTGGGAAACTGCCTTTGTACAGCACTATGGGATGCATTTCATGCCATTCCTTCCCCTGACTAAACATTTGCACACATACTAAAAAAAAACAAAACAAAAAAGCTTGGAAGGCTGTTGTAACAGTGTCACCTGGTAACATCTGGCCTAACAATATTATGATTGCAAATATGAAAATATTGTCCTGATCTGTGTTGGTATGGAATTATTATGAAAATGTTTCTTATTTTGATTACAAACTTTATGTCCTTTGTCCCCATGGCAATACCATGATTTGTTTTGCAAGCAGAGGGCTCTATAGGGTATTTATTGTTTGAAAGCTACTGTCATTTTTGACATGAATATGTTACTAACAACACAGTAGTACTGCGGGGGCCTCCTTTAGTCCTATATAACTTGGCCTTGGTCCCTTGGTTCGATGATATACTTGGCCCTGTAACTATTCCATGTTCCTGGAAAACTTCCTGTGTGTTGTGGCCAAGTAGTGGCAGTTGTTGTCAACGGACAGTAATAAAAAACGTTCGTGGCAAATAAAAATAATTAGCGGTCTTATTTAGCACCTGTAAACAAGACAAACCTGAAAGGATCTTTCCACTAACAAACACGTGGCTCCAGAAAGAAAAACATCTGTTATAGTTTGTCCTGAGGAAGTCCAGGCTCTGATTCAAACGATGGTGATAGAAATCTGTACTCACACGACGGAGTTACGTGGAGTTATTCCAGATTAGCGCGCTGCAACTGAGAACGGGAGCTGGCCCATCAAAGTACAAGGAATTCAGGAAAGGATTTAAGCACATGTTTAAGCCTGCGGCAGAGCAGGTTCTTTGGGTAAATGCAAGATCTTTTATTAGACCAACTAAATAGTTGGAAAAAAGTGTTCATTGCAAGATTATGGGCACAAGCACTGTGGGTTTCATTAGGGCTTAAATGCTTCAAGTCTATCACCCGGCCAGGTTTTCAGCAATCACCAGGTTCCTTTGTTTTAGCTGCTGGGTGCAGAGAGTTTTTGGTGAAGAACTGTTCTGAACAGGAGTATTTTCTTGAGTCAGTGCTTGGAGCTACTAAAGGTGAAACCGCTCCCACAAAATCTATCTGAGCCATTATTCAAGACTCAGAAGAAACAGGTGTCCTCTGGGAATGCTCTGTCAGTTGTGCTGAGCTCCTCAGCTCCAGTTCTCTGGATGTAACTTATTACAGACCCTTGTCCTGGACATTAGTACATTCATTAATATAGTCCAGTAACTCGAAACACTGCATTTGCTATACAAACTTAGAACAACTTTTTGCCAGTAAAGTTATCAGCTAGAGAGAGTCTTGTGCAGTGCCATTTGAAACTGGATTTGAACCCAAATGGTCCCTCAGTTTATGGCCGCGGTCTGGAATTTTGTAGCTTTTACTTCGGGTGTTAAAAATATTTAAGTCTTGTCACCATGCAGAGATATTTAAACCTTGTATATGCATTAGGTTGAGTAGTTGTGAATGAGGTTTACTCATTCATTAACATTGCAAAAAATGGGCGTTTGCAAATTGCATTCATCTCTTTGAGTCATCAAAAGAATCAAAACTAAATATTCTCCTGGGGAGCTCAGAGAGCCGTGTCCACAGTAAAGGAACAAATATGACATAACAGGTGTTCAAATACTCTGATTGAAGGCACCAATGTAACAACCAATGTAAAGCAGACAGATAATTTAAGCACCAATGGTGATCTTTAGGTAGAAAATTGTATGCAGTCTTTGTTGTATTGCCCTGCAAAAAAAATGTTTTATCAGCAACCTCTGGATGCTAAGCTGGAAGTCCAGGGCTGGCATTTACTTAGATTTTCTGTAAATGATCTTGAAAAAAAGCTGAGCAATATAATTCCAACACCAAACAACATTACAGAAACAAACCAATCTGAATGGTAATTGCTTTCTAAAGTGACAATTTTACCGCTTATTGGGAAAGCAAATAATATGTTTTGGGTCTGCATCACTTAACATTTTGTAACTTGGATGTGGGGCCAAAGATTAAGAGTTTTTTTTTTTTTTGTAACTACAGAAAAAAACACCCCATTACATTAGTAATTTTTAGTATAAGTCCTTCTTTCCTAAGAGGAATTCATGCAAGAAGAATAGAAAAGTAGGGGACAAAAAGCAGAAGGTCAAACCTTGCAAAATATAAAGCGTATGACAAGATGCAATATTAACTTTGTTTATAAACACCAGCTATCCGTCCCCCTGAAGCTAACCAGAAGAATGTGCTCATCTTTTACGAGCAATTTTTTCTTAGCTTTCAAACTGTGATGAAATGGTTTGCTCTTCCCCTCTGAAGACTGTCTATACTGGGAGTGTGTTCTGCAATTGCATATTCAGGGAATATGGGAGCTGGTTTGCCTGCCTGTGTCACATCTCTACTTGCCAAACCACACTTCTTTTCTTTCTATTTCCCTTTACTGAAGTTTTCTTTGAAAGCACATTTAAAGTTAAATCTCAACTTTTCCCGCTGCAGTCAGTCTGATGGAGTCGGGGGATGAGTTAGCTGACTGGGAACCAGAGCCATCTAGCTGAAGTTGCAGATCTGGGTGGCTCATAGAGGCTTGGGGAAAACTGGGCACGTCTACACATGTGCATTTACTGTTAATACTGGGCACGTCTACACATGTGCATTTACTGAGCAGTAACCGAAATTGCTGCACAGGATGAGTGTGCATCGTGCAGGTATCAAATTTATGCCCAATTAGTTACTCCGCATGAACACACATGTAGGCGCCTCACTGTCAGTCCACACACAGCTTTAATGCACTTTAACGCCTGCATGTGTAGACACCAGCCTATTCCGGCTTACTGCATGGTAACTTACTGCGCAGTAAATTTAAGCCGGTATAAATGCACGTGTAGACATGCCCACAGTGTAGGAAGACAGCAGCATATATAGGCTGGAAATACCTAGCTGGTGGACCACAATTTCTTGGGTCTTTGCTGGACATTGGGTCTTGAGAAATTAGTGGTCTCATGCTCCATTGCTATATAGTAGTGAGGAGGGACGTACTTCTTCCTTCCTGGCCTCCCAACATCCCAAACAATGCACACTTCGGCACTTACAGTCTTGGAAAGTTGAGTTCTAGCAGGACTGGTTCGAGGTAGGCATGGTATCAATGAAGATGGTATACCTATGTCTTTAGACCAACACGACTACAACCAACATCCCTGGTATCAATAAAGGCAGCCAGACAACCCTGTACTAGCTCAGCCAGTCAAGACCATAATCTTTCCTGAGCTCAGCCTTCCCAATTACATTGTTTTAGCTATAAGGGCCAAAAGGGAACTAAAGTGAGGAATCCAAACCATGTCTGACTTGTGGATTCAAAGCCACATGTGTTACAATGAAAAGCCAGAGGAAAAATCACTACATTTTCTCTCTTCACCTCGCTGTTCCCTTTGCCTCACTGCTGGCTTTGCAGAACTCCCCCTGCCTCACCAGAAGAGTTGGGAGCTGGCCTGGACACCTCGTTCTGGAGAGACATCTGCATACCTAAGAACTTCAAAGCTTTTGTTTAATTTATGTCTGACTTCCCAAGCAGTGAATGGGGGAGCCAGAGAGAGTTTCTTCCAGGATATTTTTGGTGCATAAGCATGAAAGTTAGGACCTCCTGCACTTTGGCACTTTCATGTTTCCATGCAGATAAATAAGTCTGGATCTGAGAACTTTGCAGCAAGTTTTCTTGAAAGAACGAATTAGGCCCAGAACTAATTCCTCCCCCTAGCCTTTTCTTTTTGTTTTAATCCCTTTCTCTTCCCTCTCCCTTGTTTAACCCCTTTGTGCTTCTCTCTCGTGTTCTCTCCCCCATCATTTCAAATTTCAAGACCATCGTTTCAGATTTGCTGTGGTCATATGATTTGTTGTTCCCACACGGGATCTGAACTCCTCCTGCTTGTTGGTATTTGACTCGAAGAGCTATGGTTAGAAAAGCCAAAGAAAAGACACACAGAGAAGGGGGAGCCTTTTAATGTAGTGATAACAACAACATGGCTAGGACCTTAGAGCGAAAAGGTTGCAATTCTGAACAGGAAATACCCAACCTGCTTATGATCTCATTAACCCCCATGCAGCAAGGCTGAACTCAATGCCATTACGCTGAATTTACATCAGGTTGAGAAGAGAATGAAGCTCATTATATGCTGAGATTTATAGATTTCAAAGCCAGAAAGGATGGCTATAATCATTCTGCTTGACCTTCTGCATAATGCAGACCACAATACTTCACTGAATTAATTCCTGCTTGAATGACAGCATCTTGTTTAGGAAGAAGATATGCTATCTGGAGTTAAAAATTGTCAGTGATGAACAACCCACCGCAACTCTTGGTTGTTCCACAGGTTAATGACTGGTAAAAACATGAGCCTCATTTCTAGTCTGAACATGGTTATCTATAATGGCAGATGGGTTAAATGCTTACTAAGAGGGTTCATTTTGTTATAAATCAGATTATATAAGCCCCAATAAAAAGAGGGATTTTTTTTTTTTAATGAGCTGTCCCTTTCCCTGGAGGATCAGTAAGCTTTTTCTTATGCAGATCTGCTTTTTGTGCAAAAGAGCACACAAATTTGGTAGCACCTGCCTGAAGGGATCTTTCTATAAGCAGCTCTTATAGATTTAAAAAGATTTGGGAAAAAATACCTTGATCATTACAGCCCATAAACTGAAAGGGACAACATTGGTAGCACATTTGTACTGGAGCAGAATGATAGAAATACACAACAGTAACCGATCAGGAGATCAACTAGATTTCATAGCCATTAGGGCTGGAATGGACCTCACAAGATCATTGGGTCCAGCCCCCTGCCCAAGGGGCAGGAAGTCAGCAGGGGTCAAATGATCCTAACAAGATAGGCATCCAGGGCACGTCCACACATGCAAGCATGTGCGCTTGCAGCAGCTCAAATAGAAGCGGTGCAAATTTGAGCTAGGGCTTTTCGCCTCAGCGCACGTGCTCGGACATGCACTTTGTTGTGGAGCAAATTGTGCCACTTGGGGCAAAATAACCCTGCCTGGCTCCTCCCAGATCTGCAGCCAGGGGGAGCTAGAGCCTGGGGCCAGCACCTGTGCTGTCCCCAGCAGTATAAAAAGCTGCCCTGTCCTGGCCCCATCCATGCAAAAAGCTGCCCTGGCAAGTAGCTCAGGGCTATTGGCTCCCAGGAGCTTCTGGGGCCCATCCAACTGGTACATGGAGACACTACCCCTTGTGCCAGCTGGCCTGCTGCAGCAGCCCTGAGAGTCCCCTGCACCCTCTGCCCATTGCACCAGTCTGGCAGGGGGGCTGCTGCCTGGCTGTGACCTGCTGCACACCTGCCAGATCTGGATGGGGACTGCACAGCCAGTAGAGGCATCTACAGCTCTGGGTCAGCGGCCCGTGGGCTGTGGCTGCAGAGTTGGCCTTTGGGTGGCACTACTGCCATGTGTGCCCTCTGCCTGGCCATCTAGGCAGCTATCACCCGGAAGATATTCCAGGTGTGGTGGCCTGCTTTGAACTGTCAAAGCATGTCCTCCTGGCCCCATTTGGCCAGGAGGTCAGCCACAGCCAGCTGGGTCCAAGGTGCCAGCTCTGAGCAGGCAGGGTCCTGCCACTGGCCTCCCTAGCAGGAATTCTGGTGTTCCCTATTGGAAAACTGAAAAATCCCTGATAAAAAAATCCCAAAGTCACTCTGAAAAATACCCCCAAACCCATGTTCCTCCACAATTAAGACAAAAGACCACTATGAAGAGAGAGAGACAGAGAGTGAGACAGAGACAGCGATCAGTTGGGCATTGTTTTATTGATATGTCTACAGTGTCTGTAGCCATTTGACCCCTGTTGGGGGGCCACAGCCCCTGTGTGAGGTCTGTGGCCCCCGTGGGGGGCAGCAAAATATATATTCATGTATTCACGGGCAGGCAGCATGCTTCAGCACCAGGGTGAGGGCCAACCACAGAGACGCTTTGGCATCCAGAGCATCTCTGTGGAGGACCCAGCCTCCGGTTCCCTCAGGGCACAGTCCAGGACTCTGCCCTGCCCTGCTTTTTTATCTCCATTTTTTTAGACCCCTGGGGGTCTAACTTTGCCCCTGGGCTGCAAACTTGCAGCGGGGGAACCGTTTCCTGTTCCTGCACGTGCCTCTTGTAGCATCTCAAAGGCGTTTGAGAATCTGCAAGAGGCACATGAGGGCTCATCTGGACGTGCCCCAAGTGTTTTTTGAAGGTATCCGGAGTAGGTGCTTGCACCACCTCTTGGGGGAGTCTATTCCAGGCCCCGGGGACTTGGACAGCAGAGAAGTTTTTCCTTAGCTGCAAAGTAAATGGAAGATGATTCTCAGAGTCTATGAGCAGGAAATCAGAATGCTAGGCATTTTAAGTAGAGGAAATGAACCTTAAATATCAAACACAGCAACAGGGCAATGCTCAATACATTTGGGGCGAGCTTGAAAGATGCTATCATTATGACTTCCAAGTCCAGCGATAACATGGAGACCAACTGAAAAGGGAAAATGAAGACTCAGAGAAGCATAAAGCCTCAAGGAACAAGCCAACTCCATGAACATTACACTCATATGCCTGAATAGACCGGCCCAAGATTTGACTGAATGGTGAAAAACGGTCCACGCCTGAGTCCCGTGGGAGTAGAGGAAAAGAAAGAATGAGAGGACGGTCTTGGCCAACAGGATCTCAA
Organism: Alligator sinensis; assembly: GCF_000455745.1. Lineage (NCBI taxonomy): Eukaryota > Metazoa > Chordata > Crocodylia > Alligatoridae > Alligator > Alligator sinensis. The sequence continues at coordinate 726,418 of NW_005842046.1, forward strand.
CCCAGCCTCTGCTCAAGTGCTCATCTGTGTCTCACGGTTGCCTGGCTTAAGATTCAGCTCTCCGACCTTTAATAATAACCTGTCCGCAACACTGCTGTTTGCTTTCTTAAAAATGAAAACTTTTTTGTTTGAAATTTTTCATTGCATGTATTTACTGGTTCCCAGCCATTCTTCAGCTTTCTTAAGCCCCGTGACTGCTACCACAACATAAATAACTATGGAAGAATAAACAATAAGGAAAAAAAATCTATTCTCTGAGCCAACAACCGTCTTTGGGTGAAAAAACCCTCACCAATGGACTAACTTACTTGAGCAAGGATTGAGAACAGCCACAGATGCTGCTTGCAAAGCATATTATAAACTCCTGTTTCTATTCATGCTCTCAGATGTCTATAGCATTCCCATACACTTACATTTTTGGATGGGGCACCTGAGTGGAACAGCTGGGGATAGAACCGAGGGCTTCTGAGGTTTCAGTGAGCGAGGTCACGAATTGTGCCGTACAGTTGTCGATACAGAGGGCAGCAAGGCACTAGGCTTATTTCTTATAATTGATCATTACATTACTTCTGATTTTCCTTCCATTTCCGAGGTGAAATCTGAGCAGGGGTTTCAAGCGTCTCATCTTTCGGATGAGCAATAATTTGCACGTGTCTAGACTTCCACGAGCAAGCCTCTAGCACTTTGCAGGCTGGCCGGCCAAAACAAGGCTAAGCTTTATGCCCAAGCTGCTGCTCATGAATGATTTTTTTTTTTTAATTTATCGACTTTCTTGATCCTAAGTGTTTTATTCCATTTGGAATCTGTCCTTCATCTCTCTGCTAATGTTTTGGACTGGTGCCAGTGGCAAATCTCATCAAACACTCTGTGTAATGCACCGTTTCGAATGACCACGTCATACTTCAGAGGTGTAAATAACTCAACTTCACGCTTCTTTTTCTGCTCTGCATACATGGCGATTTGTTGTCTTTTGCCAACGGGTAATATATTGTTTAACCTCTCGGTATCGCATACAAATCTCACATAGGTTTCAGGCAAGACTTCCATCGACTTTACGGGCCTTTGGATCAAGCCTATATTATTTTGGACATGCAGAAAAATCTGAACCTGGGAAGCGGCTTGGTTTTTTTGCACAACTGCCTGTGACATCCGTTCCTGGAAGCCTTCCCATTTTCTTAACCTGATACTTCCAAGACCCAACTGATTGGCTTGGCTCTCAGTCCTGCAGGTTACAGCATCACAAGGGAACATGAGTATGCTTCTTTTTAATGAGAGTTTCCCTTTGTCAAATCCCGCTCATGACCTTGGAGTGACAGTGGAGTTTGAGCTTTCTTTTGAAGCCTGGTAGCATTATTGCTTTCTTAGGTAATTAGCCAGAAGCAAAAACCTGGGGCTTCTAGGCGGCTGCTGAAAGCAACTTTCATCTGCAGTTCAAATCCACCCAGTCCGCAAAATTTATTACACTGTTGTTCTTCCATAGTCTTCTCCCTGGGCTGTTCATACAGGTCAGTTCCTGGGGAACCCACAAAGGATCAAGCTCGTGGCCTTGTGGCATGATGCTCATGGGTTCTGTTCCCACCTTGAACCTCATTAACTTCATTTAGCATTTACATTGGCATCCACCCATGTGTATCCCATTAAAAGTTCAGGGCCTGAATAAGGAGGTTTAAATGGAAACTTCCACTCTGCGGCACACTTGAAAGAAAACCTTTGGGAAGCTGCTCCTGAGCGGCACCTTCCCCTTTTCCATTATCTCATCTATTTGTATGCTAATAGGTGCATGGAAAGAAATCCTTAATCCTTACAACACAGCTTCTGCTTGATTGATTCTGCAGCAATCGCTGTTATAAATTCCTGATAAATTATTGACCAAGGAGGAGCTGGCACAAAAGAAAACAAGAGTGCAATATACCCAGGATGATAGTCTCTTCAAACTGAGGGCCTTTGTATAACTCAGACAGAGCCTGTCAGTAGTTAAGAATAGAACAGAGACTGACACTTTTGTAGCAGATGATGGCTCATCAGTACCACAACAAATTGACATTTCCCCTGGGAATTTATGCATAGCCAAACTGCATGTTAATTTAAAAAAATCCTACAGGAAGATACCCAAACCAGTGTTCTTCTAGAAACCCAACTGTTCATATTCAGAAACCATGCGTTCTGATGTAACGTCTTCATTCAAGCCAACCATGCTAATATTAACTATGCCATTCCTGGTTTTCTATTGCTTATTTAAAAAAAAAAATCATAGCATCTGAATGTTGAAATACAGATGCCGTTGTCACCAGCTATAAGGCTCAAATTAATCTAGAAAAGCTACTGAAGCTTAATGGCTGTCCAATGCAAGACTATTTAGACTAAAACTTACATACTTTTTCCAGTGTGGTTGAGTAACTTTGGTCAAGTTCAGAGATGCACTTTTCCTTCCTTTATACTGTAGAAAACTGCTACACTTTTACTATAGTGTTCACATAATTTTCGACCAATGAAAGGTAATAAATATTATAAATCCTTTGCTGATTTAATGCCACGGCCTACCATGGATTTATACTAGCAGGCAACTTGCCCTGAAGAATTATGTCAGTGAGCTGCTTATTGTTTAATGGGATTCTCAAGAGTTGAGACAGGTGGAGGAAATTTAAGGCCTAATTTAACACACTGGTTCCTATCACAACAGTCCTCCTTCAAGGGAGTGACTGAAAGCTAAGCAGAATCAAAGGGACTCTCTCCATTGACTTCCGTGTGCTTTGGATCGGGCTCCGAAAGGAGTTTTATTGGCTGAATAAAGCTATCAGACTCATTGAGCATGAAACATCGGCTGCTTTCATGTCACACGCTTCAAAGACAGAAGGCTCCGAGGCTGATTTCTTTTACCTGGAGAACATCATGCAAATCAGACACCTTATTTGGCTAAAGTGTGAATTTTGCATAGAGATAAGAGTTGTCACTATCACTAACATTACAGCCTCAGACCTTTTTATCGCCTGGAGAGCAAAGTTATATTTGAAACGTAGGAAACAGAGGCGCGTCTACACAAGACAGTAGCATCAGACAAAAAAAGTGCAGGGATGATACTGAGCCGTAACGCGGGTTACTACATGTTTAGTACTTGGTTATGCAAGTACTAAGTGACTGCTCAGTAACAACCGTGCAGTCCGCTGCCCATGAAGATGTGGCCAGTGATACATTGAAATATGAAAGTAAGGAAGGTAGGTAGAGGACTGTTCTCAAGTGGATTGTGCCTACCATCTCATATGCCTGCATTGACTTTAGCTAGGCGACAGTGGTGGTGGTGGTGGTGGAAGCAGACCCATGGAAAATAAATCTTTGCAGACCCTCCGTATCATGGTATGAGTTTGTGAACCCTGTAATACCCCACTGAGGCAGTGTTGTGAGGGACTAATGTTTGCAGATCACTCTGAGATGAAAAGCACCTGGCCTGCCTCTGAGATGGAAGGCACTTTATAACTTCCAAAATTTATTATGACCACAAAACAATGATAATACCAATATATGGTTCACCAAAAAACATCTGACCCAAGACTTCCTAACCACCAGTAGAGAGATTTGTTTATAATACAATACACTGTGGGTGATGAAGACATATAGTGTCCGTTTAGGATTCACTAATAGCGTTAGCCCCAACATAGACAAATGTTCCCGAACATTTTCATGACAATTTTTTTTCAAGGAAATTGCAGTGAAACGGCAAAAATGTAACCTGCATCGACATGAGTGCATTGATCTATGTTCTAAATGTAGGTTTAACTGTGAACCTCTCTGTGAATGAATTCATTTTAAAATGCAAACCAGCAGGATGATACCAATGCTGACCATGTCGGTTTAGCTCTGCCATAGTGTGCAGTGCTTTTCTGAATTTATTTTTTGTATGAGGTCAAGCCCCCTCGTTCCAGCAAGGGTGCATCCAGATGAGCACATATATGCACGATTCTTTGCATTGCATATTTGCAGTGCAGAGCCAAAATTTGATACCGGGGAGATCTAAAAAAATGGTTTTAAAAAAAGTGGGGCGACACATGTGGCTGCAGCGTGCACCGCTCAAAACTGGAGCCTGGCTGGCCAGAGCCATACTCTGGATGCCAGCCAGGCTCTGTACACCCAGATCACTGCTGCTGCAGCCCCGGGAGGCCCCCAGGGCCCCAGGTAAGGCTTCTGGGGCCAGCCCAGGTGCTGGCTCCAGCCTCCCCTGCCCCACCTGGGCCAATCTGCCACATGCCAGAATGCACATGCAGGGGTGTTCCCTGGGGACAAGTATGTGCCACTGCTATTTGTTCCCAGGGAAATGCACATGCACGCTCATCTGGGTGTACCATACTGTGCTAAACTCCACACAAATTCATAGTCAAAGACAGGTCCTGTGCTAAATAGCTCAAGACAGGCAAAGAGTGGGGGATGGAAAGTATCATGACTTTTGAGCACCACCTTTGGAGCACATTAGGAGCTGGGGCAGCACAGAGATATAACTGGCCCAGGCATACAGAGGGGCCACATTTTATTCTACCTTATAGGTATCTAAGTGAACCAATGTGCTATTGTGTTCTGCCCTGCTCCAGCACTGCAAATCTGTTATGCATCTTCTCTGTAACATGGTATTATTTTAGGCTTAAAACAGTCACAGAAAAGCACTGAAGAGGAGAAGGGCCCGCTCAGCTTGTGCATTCGCTGGCAATCAAGCAGGGTGGGATACAATCGCACTTGGGGAGTTTACGTCACAACCAGGAACTGAAGCTAGATCTCAGTCCAGTGCCTTCCCCCCCTCTCATTTCTAATCCTTTGCAGAGCAGAGCAGAGATGCATGCCTTGTTCTGCTGATCTCACAATGTAAGACCAAACAAATGCGTCTAACTCAATAGTCCAGGGGCTTGAGAAAATGCAAGGGAATGATTTTTTTGCTGAGAAGGCAAATAGCACTACCTGGAGAAATGTACTCTAGGGAAGGATAAAAGCAAGCAGAAATCATTTCCATTGATGTGGGTGCCGTAAATTAAGGATACATGTGGGATTTTTGAGAAATCATAATTTTTTTTTTATTGCCACAGTGAAGCAACACTCAGGAGCAATATAATAAAGGCAATGTGCTAGATTTCTCTCGTGTGCTGCTGAGTGTGTTATTGCTTGCCTGCAGAAGGAAATACATTAAAAAAAAAAACTTTTAAAAATGACAGTTTTGACTGTTTGACAATCTTAAAAAAAGAAAAAAAGAAAAACCCTCCCCACTGCCAGCTGGCAGAGCCACACTGCCTTGATTTAAATGGGTAAACTCAATTATAGCTTGAATCTGTTGTACTGAAATGGAATTGTCTCTCCCAGCCAGCGCGCAGCCGGGGAGACTGAACAGTGAGTTATTTAATGAGAAAGCAAGAGAGAAGGAGTCAAAAGCTGAGGCATGCACGTGTTTTGTGGGCATGCTCTTGGGGGACTCTCAGGGCAAAAAGCTAATTGCCATTGGGATTTAATTACAGCCTATCAGATGCTGGGACAGAATCTCTTACTCAATAGTGTAACAGATTGAAGGTATTTCTTTTTAAGTCGCCAAATTTTGGTTTCTGGGCAAATAGCCTACGTGGCTGAAGAATACTGTCCTTGACAAATATATCCTCCATGTTGTGGTACCACTGGAGTGATGTGGTAGCTATAACAGTCCAGGAAAAATGCAAGAGCCAAGGATATTGCTGGGGGTAGCATCTTTTATACACCCAGCTGCATGGTTGTGGGAGATTTTAAACCATCTTAGACAATTTTAGACAACCATGAACAAGACAATGTTTGCCTCTGGACAAATGTAGTCATAAGAGCTGGTCAGACATCTTTCCGTGAAACTTTTTTTCTGTTGCTTTGGAAATAGAAACATTGATTTCAGTGGAAATCTCTGTGAAAATATTTGAAAGAAAAAAAAATCAGTTTGGAAGTTTATTTTCAGAAATTTGGATTTTTTTTTTTTTTAGATTTTTTTCCTGTTTATATTATTTTAAAATGATTTCACAATATTTCAGGAGCAGTGCATAATATGACATTGTATGATAAATGAAACATTTGTCTTTGTTTTATTTATGCAATCATTAAGGTCAGCCACTACCTAATACCGATTTAAAATCCTGGTCGTCGTCTTGTTGTTTATAGGGCACAGTAGATCAAAACCAGGTTTGTGGTGGAAGAGTATGGAGTTTTTAATTATTCTAAACAGAAGAGAAAAGTCATAGAATAATTCCAGTGTGAGATTATGCCATATTATAGCATGTCCATAGTAGCACTACAACTAACATGTGATGAAATGATGAAAATCCCAAACATCTCCCTTCGTACACCTGGTCTCTGCATCACCCTACAGGTTCAGTCTTTTGATAATCCCCTCCCATCAAAAATCTGACTCTAGGATTCAGAGTGACTTGGACAAATTGGAGGATTGGGCCAAAAGAAATCTCATGAGGTTGAACAAGGACAAGTACAAAGTCCTGCACTTAGGACGGAAAAATCCCATGCACCGGTGCAGGCTGGGGGGTGACTGGCTGGGCAGCAGCTCTGCAGAAAAGACCCTGGGGGTGACAGGGGACAATAAGCTGAATATGAGCCAGCAGTGTGCCCTTGGTGCCAAGAAGGCTAATGGCATCCTGGGCTGCATTGGTAGGTGTGTTGCCAGTAGGTCAAGGGAAGTGATTATTCCTCTCTATTCAGCACTGGTGAGGCCACATCTGGAGTCGCGTGTCCAGTTTTGGGCACTACAGAAAGGATGTGGACAAGCTGGAGAGAGTCCAATGGAGAACAACAGAAACAGTTTGGGGGGCCTGGAGAATATGACTTTTGTGGAGGGAACTGGGCTGATTTAGTCTGCAGAAGAAAAGACTGAGAGGGGATTGAATAGCAACCTTCAACTCCCTGCAAGAGGGCATTCGAAAGAGGATGGAGCTGGACTGTTCTCCGTGGGGGAAGATGACAGAAGGAGTAACGGTCTCAAGTTGCAGCAAGGGAAGTTTTGGTTGGATAGTAGGAAAACCTCTCTCACTAGGAGGGCGGTGAAGTATTGGAACAGCTTACCCAGGGAGGTGGTGCAGTCTCCATCCTTGGAGATTTTTAAGTCCTGGCTAGAAAAAGCCTTGGCTGGGATGATGTAGCTGGGGCTGGTCCTGCTTTGAGCAGGGGGTTGGACCAGATGTGACCTCCGGAGCCCCTTCCAACCCTCATTTTCTATGTTTCTATGACAAGTATCATTATAATTTTCTCTTTTGGTTTTTGATTGGGCAATAACAAGCCTCAAGCAGTGAAAATACCAGCATTTGCCTATTGATTGATTATTGAGAAATAACCTCATGCTCGGGAAGCAAATTTGACCTTCTCCATCAGCCCCTCTTGAAGGAGTTCATGTAAGAGTTGGGAGAAGATTTCTGTCCAGTACCTATGTGCTCTGACTGGGCATGCTTATCTATTTATGGACACCTGGTTATTCATCTTGCAACTCCCTGCATTCCTATTGGCTCACAGTGGGAGAGTCCATTTGGATATGTTGCCTCTTTGCAAGGATACTGGGTGTATGCTCCCAACTTAAGTTTGGGGTCATGTTGTAAATGCTTCGGTTTCTTTTGCTTCTCTCTCCCTTGCAAGTCTTTCCTCGCTTGGGATCTCTGGAGAAAAACAGCAGCAACAGGCTGGCCCAGCCCAGGCGTCCCTGATACCCAACATGAATTACAAACGAAGCCGCAGGGCATGAATGAAACCAGGCAGGCTTTGCCAATCCTTGGCCTTATCAGGGCAACCCCATTAACTTCCACAACCAGACTTTGCTTTGTCGCTGTGTGTGATTTTTATTACAGTTACAGCTCTTCTCAGCTGGCTTTTTCCATGACCTCTTTCTTTTATAGAGTGGGAGAGAAAAACCAGGTTTCATTTACAGTCATTTCAAGTTATTTCCCAACTGGAGACATGGTGGGGACAGATGAGCAGTGCCCTGTCATTAGGCCACACATGCCATCCTTGTTGCAGACTTGGGGAAGACACACATTGTTTTCTGAGCTTATGTCTCTATTAGCATAGCCGCCGTGTCCCTGGGCCAATATTTGGCTGTTGCTGGAGGTGTTTAGCAGATAGTGTGGTTTGGAAAGGAGACACGCTGACCAATGCAGCAAAATATTCCAGTGTTGCTAGAGGAAAACCTGCAGGCTCGACAGCCCAATGCACTTGCAGATGCAAAACATCTGCAATGCTTTGCATGCAAAAATGGATGCAGAAAACCCCCAAAACCAACAGATGCAAAAATGGTTTCTGAAGGACCACACTCAAGAGTGGCAAAACCAAGCAGAAATCCTATTAGATTCAGTAGGAATCATATTGTTTCCCATGGACAAATACTTGCTTTTCCAGAAAGTGTACAGGATGGTCCCCTGCAGGGCTGCATATGAGGATACAGCTCAATTACCACACTTAAGCAACACGGCTTGCCATATAAATATTACATTGCAAACAGCCCCTCTGAGGAATAGTGACCAGCTGTTCCCAGCCGTTTGACTGCAGTGCTGTGAAATGTCACCATGAAACTGGGAGACCGCCCCCATCAGAAGAGAGGTTTTTGGGTGCATCATCTCTCAAGGTCACTGTGCATAATGCACAATGGCTTGGGAAGTGTTGATTCCTTGTCAAAGCCTCATAATCTTACTCCTGAGCGTGTACAGAAAAATATATTCAGTGATATGACCTACATCTAGCTATTAGTGCCCGTTGCTGAAATCCTCACACACAGCTTTCCAGAGGATCAAGTTACATCCAAGGCTGTAACAATTCCCTCCCTGCCCTGTTCTTCCCTGTGCAGAAATCCAGCGGTCAAACTTCCCAGGAGGCTGAGTCGAGAAGAAACTCTTTATCAGCCACAGTCATCCAGATCTGGGCACTTTCCCCCTGCAACATGAAATTCAAGAGGCTGTTTGGCTTGTTTGGTGCATTTTTTTGAACTGCTGGCATAAAAAGCAGCCGGGGAAGATACAGTGTTTTCTGGGTTTTTTACAAAAAGAAAGAAACTCTATTTTTTTAAACACTAAAATAACATTTCCAGTGCTAGTGAGGTGAGAGATCGCATCTCCCAGATGTGCAGGAGACCTTCCAGGTAATAAAATGCTGTCTGCTCCCCACAGGGATTGTCGGAAATCTGTGACACCATCACAGAGAAACGGATTGGGATCAAAGTTAGGATGACACCAGATATTACCGGAGCAGTTTCAGTGGCAGTGGAAAGTCCTCAGCGAACTCATGAGCACTCAAGAATTGTCCTGCTGCAAGCTGGGAGTGGTTTCACCGGAGGAAGTCCTATGGAGACGGGCAGAACAAAATGTTCCCTAAGTCATCCTCTTTAGGAGCAAAACGGGTATGTTCCTATAACTCCTGCAGAGGTTTACATGCACTGGCCGCTTGATAGATGCACTGTGTGCGTGTGAAAGAAAGCCATTGCCCAAAAAGGTGACTGTGCTTGATAAGGATGTGCTATTTAGTGTGTGTTCTTGCTGACTTAGGTGAAGTGAACTGATGCCCAGCACCAGCCCTTGTGTAAGTCTATACCATCAGCATTACTGATGGCGAGCTGAGAAACAAGGCAAAGATCCCCAGGGCCTAGCAAGTTTCCTAAAGATCATATGGATAATAAGTCACACTGGTAGAAGATGCACATAGAAGTTTCTATGGTCGCTGCTCCTGCCATAGCAGAAGGGGGGATTTCAGCCTCCGGTAAACTTCATGGGCTTGGAGCATGAAGGAACTGTCCATGGTGACACGGTCCAAAGCTATATTCAGTCAGTGAAAACTTAGCTTATTTCTTCTCCTAGCGAAGAATGAATGATGTGGCAAGCGACAATGCTAAATCACCCAGCCTTTCATAATCTGGGGATCTTTCTGAGTAAGTAAACCCAATTTAAGCAACAGGGAGGTACTTAAGGCTGCACTCCTGCCTATGTGTAACACTATGTAGGCAGCTCTTAACTAATCAAAATGCATATTACACCCCACCGACACAGCACATTTCATGCTATGCTACCCCATGTCCTTTCTCATCTGAATATTTTCAGGAGGGATGTCACACAGTTCCCAAGCCAGAACGATTAACAGCAGCAAAAGGCGGCAGGCTATGATGTAATCGAGATTTCACATCCTCTTGGGGCTCAGGGATAGATCGTGGCTTTTGAAGACAATTAGTGGGCAAAGCTTTGTTTTGAAGAAACAAATCAAGCAAATCCACCAGATCAAGTGAATGTGTCGTTCAGCAG
>NW_005842046.1:736710-802750 GCF_000455745.1 Alligator sinensis
CCCTCTTGTGTTGCCTTTTAGCTGCAGAGAGCAGCAGATGTGAAAAGCTGCATCCGAGTTTTACCAATAGGCTTCTTATTTTGATGAGATGCACAGGCTGAAAAATAAGCGCTCGCCTTTTGTCATGCGCTTCCCAGTTTCTTCATAGTTTGGATGGGGAAGAGGGGTGGAAGAAGGATCAGAATTTATACAAGCACTGCGTTCTCACGCAGTGTGCAAATTCTCATGCAGGGTGCAAACTTCTCATGTGGTGTGCAAACTTCTCATGCAGTGTGCAAATTCTCATGTAGTGTGCAAACTTCTCATGCAAATTTGCTATGACAATACTCCAGAGCAGGAAGCTTCATTGGTCTGGCTTTAGATTGGAGTTGGCTGGAAAAAACTTTTTTTTTCCCTCTTAGAGAAAATTCTGGCTTTTCATTAAAAACTAAACTGTGTCAGTTTTCAGCAAAAAATAATTTTTAAAAATCTTGGTTTTCCAGTGGAAAGTCAATGCTTTCTATTGACAGCTGACACTTCCTGCCCCCCCCCACCCCTCATTTAGCTGTAAACCCCATTTTATGCTGAAAACCAGTTCTGATGGAAAATATTCAGCCACCCAGTTCTACTTCAGATACTTCTGGAATTGAAACTATTTTCCCCAACCTTGCTGTTCAGGTCTGTATGATCATTGCCCTTCAGAGTGTAACTATAGGAGGGAAGGGCCAGAGTACTGTGTGAAAGCAATGGGGGAAAATTGCATTTTATTAGCTGACTTTTTATTCTAAACAGGGAGGGATGTGTGTTTTTTTGTCTACTGTTGCTGTGAGAGAAGCTTTTACTTTTGGGCTCTGTTCCAGCAAGGCACTTAAAGTGGTGCTTAACTTTAAGCCTGCAACTAATCCCATTGACTGTAATCCTCATGCATGTAAAGTTATGCACAAGTTTAAGTGCTTGTGGGCTGGGGATTGAGGAGGTAGGAAGGACCCCAAGTGTTCAGAAATCATGCAGTGGCCTTAAAATGTCATGAGATTTAAAAAAAATCATGAATCTTCCCTTGCTTTCTTGTTTTTCCATTCAAGAATGGAACATCTCATCTAGTTTGTCCATGTACTTCTTGCTTAAGGCCAAGGATTGATTCTACTGGAATTAAAGCACGTCAGTCTTCAGTAGACTAATCTGCATGCCAAAGGCAAAGAAGAGGAGGGACCAAGGTGCTACAATGCCCAACAGCACTGCGCTAGACAAGAAGTGACTGGGTGAGATATATGCAGATGATCCCAGCAGACAAAGTTCACTACATGCTTCAGTGGGAGGCCAACCTTCCCACCTAATAGCAAGGGCAATTGGACCTAGGGGAAAATACCTCCCTGTCCCTAAATCTCGTAACTGATCTAGATCCTGAACAGAAAGAGGAAATGCTGTCCCACATCAGAATACTAGTCCCCCTTGTCTAGTACCTGGTCTCCAGTCATGTCCATCAATGGATGTTTCCGAGGAAGAAAGAAACAATACAGCATGTCAAGATGCTCAAGAGCCCACTGATAATGTGCTGGGGGGGAAACAGTCTCTCCTGACCATTGCAGACGACAGGCTGAAGCCTATAAGCTTCAGATCAGCTAAGAAGAATCATTTTTCAAGGATCCTCAGATACGGGGACCAGAAATGATACTATGTCCCTGGGGGCTGACCACCATGCATGTACATTTTAGAATGACCATGCTTCCAGAACTGGGTTTAATACACGTAAGTTAAATATGTGTGTGTGTGTTCTCTTTTTTCAATAAACCAGGGCTCCAGGAAATAACAAAAACCCCAACCAAATAAGGCAAGTCTAGTGAGCAAGTCATGAGAGTTGGCAATACTGTTATAAAAGAAGAGGTTTGGTAGATGCTTTGACAGAAGTGATAGCTGTCTAACCTTTGTTTTACCCCTGGGCTGCTGACATTTCAACACAGTTTTTGATGTCTCTTTGTCTAGCTGCCGGTTGATAGGTGAACACAAAACACCTTTTTTCCCCTCGCAAACAAGTTTAATTAAACGTAAAACAACAAAACCACCATATATACTTGAATCTAAGACAAGGGAAGAAGTGGGCAGGAGGGGTGGAGGGCAAAGGGCCTACCTGAACCCCCCAGCCACTGCTTCCCCTGCTGTAACAGTGTGGTGGTGGGGTGTGAATTCAAGGTGACCCCCAAATAATTAAATTCTATACCTGGAAATTTATAAAAAAAATTATAACTTTTCCATATATAGAATCTAATTAATGGGGGAGCATCTTAAGTCCAATGTTGACTTAGTTTCAGGTCAATATGGTATACTTCAAAGGCTCTCAGCATCCTTTTTCCTTCAACTTGCAGAACCAAAGTCTATTTTTAAGTATGTGCATGAACAGTGGGCATATGTGCTTGTTAGAATCACTGGTTTTGATAATAGAAGATACTAAGTAGAAGCTTCTACTCAGATTGGAGAATCCACAAAAGATGATGCATGTTAGTAAGCAGATTGACAGATGTTATTTCCTATCCTTTGGATAAGCTTTGCCCTTTAAACCACGAAACGCTACCATACTTAATAAAATTATTCCTATTTTGGCCTGTGTTTCTACAGAAATAGTATATCCTACAGATTTACTGTTCTGTATTTTATTGCTAATACCAGTCTCTTTTTTCCCCAAGCCATTGTCAATGCACAGCAATTTGAGATCAGCAGACAGATGATAAATTCAGGATTTACAATGTGCTTTGCTGGTATCACTGTTGTACACTTTTATTTGCTGTCACTTTCTAGTCAATTGTCACATGTCTTTTTGCACAAAAGGTAAGAAAACTACAGTTGTAGGAATTCTGGTCATTTTAGGGGGTTTTGATGCTGGTCTTTCACAATTAAATGTTTGGGTCAAAGTTGACCTGGCAGTCTCTCTTCCCAGAGACAGGGTGCGGTTTACAGATTTGGAGCACACAGATTATGCCAACGCCTTGTGCTGTTGCATCGCCATGCTCAGAAGGAAAACACTGTAATCCCCGAAGCATGATCTGAGAGCATCAAATATTCCCGAGTTGTAAGAAAACAGAGCTTCACCGGTGCTCACAGTAACTATGGCTAATAGTCCATCTGGTGGCTGAGTACTTCCTTCATTCTCTGCTTCTAAAATGACAACTTCTCCTACTGACTGTAATTTAATCTGCTGCCGGAGTTATGTTCCCAGATCCCTCATATCCTCCCAATCTAATTGTATTTATTTTAGATTAAGGGAAAGAACCCCCCAAAAAGAACAAGAGTAAACCCCTTTATGAGAGATCACGGGGTGTGCGTCCTCCTACAACGTGTCACAGCAACTCTGTTTTTGCATGGGGGCAATATTATTAGACATGTATAGTTGCAGGACACCAAAGCAGACATCAATAACCACATCTGTCCAGTCTGCAGGAAAAGGGGTGAGGTTGGGCTGGGGGGTAAGCATTACCATTACTTATATTAGTTATACTTATAGTTTCATAGATTTCATAGACATTAGGGCTGGAAGGGAGCTTGGAAGATCATCGAGTCCAGCCCCCATCATCAAGTCCAGCACCCATCATCGAGTCTAGCCCCCTTGGCCATTCTTTAAGGGAATAGCCTCATAAAATGCTCAGACTCATAGGCTTATGAGTTTCGAATGAAAAGCCTTTTGGTAAAACTAGTGCAAGGAACCTTACTGTTCAGCTTGTGTGAGCGACTTCAATAGCAACCCACATCATTTGCTTTTCTGACTGTAACCTGCTCTTTCCCCGTGTCCGTTTCTATTAGCTGTTCCCTGTAACCCGGCCCTGCCTCCGCACTGCCAGCATGCCCTTCTCTGACATGGTCATTGAAACAATAGGTATGTCCATTTGACCTGTAGGAGATATCGTTAGGAACACAGAGTGCTGCCAGTTCGGTTTATGGTGGTGTACTGCAAACAGCCAGCAATGTGATTAACTGGATGCATTAACCTCTGCTAGCTAATGTTTGTGTAGTGCTTGGAGAAATGTAAAGTGTTCTCAAAATGCTAATGAGCAGCAGGGATGTTTCCCATTGTGTAAAGAATAAGGTGCGAGAGAAAGAGAGATAAAGGAGTGAGGTGGCATGAAGGGCGGGGGCAAGAAGAAAGGAAGAAATCAAGAGAAGTCTGGGGCGGGGAAGAGAGGAGGCATTCAGCACAGTGAGAGGTGGTACATTAAATAGGCAAGCGGTACAACAAGAGGAGACATATGGCCAGAGCAATCAGCATAGTCCATGTATACGGCCTCAAATGATGGGTCAGGATATAGGGTCTATGCCTGCCTGACCCACTGTGCAACCTTGAGCAAACCACTTCACTGCACCATGCCTCTGTTTCCTTGCCAGCCTTGTCTAGCTAGACTATAAGCTCCACAACCCATCACGTTGGTGGGCCAGATCTTGTTCGGGGTCTTTACATTTATAATATTAACAACAGAAAATGAGGAGGGGAAAGAAAGTCAGAGGAAGAGAAGAGCATAGTTAAGAAGTTGATGCTGACAAATCTGGCTTCGCTCTGCAGGGCTAAGAAGCCCTGAAAAGTGTTTTGGAGGAAAGAGAGAGCGCCAGCTTAGAAGCGGATTATTCCAAGCTTGAAGAGCCCTAATTAGAAAGAGTGAGCGCCAGCTTAGAAGCGGATTATTCCAAGCTTGAAGAGCCCTAATTACAAATTACCCGGTGTATACTTTGTGCTATTAAGCATAAAGAGCTCTTAATAACTAAGCAAATAAACCCCTCAGTGCTTTACCTTGATATTTCTATTTACAGCAAAAGAATATGCAAGTTTGCAGCATACATAAGAAGGCTTTTTCATTCCTCATGTGCTGAACAGGTGCCAACCTGAATCAAATGATGCCAAGATTTCTTAAGCAGAAGGGGGAGATTTTTTTTTTATTGGGTGCTGATGTCTGCAGCATTTGTTCTTATTATTAATGACCAGCTGAAGACTGGTACCAGCAACAGAGACTGGACACCTGCTCTCAGTCCTGGCTTGCCACTATGTTGTGTGTGCATCCTCTTGTGAAACATGCTCTGGGGCTGCCTGCATGGGAAGATGCTTTTCTCAGAGTCTCTTGGCTTGGGGAAGAGCTTTTTGGATACCCCATATCCAGTTGCACCACCACAATGGGAGCTCTGGGAGCTGCCGTGTTTCAGTGCCTCCCCTGAAGCATGCCTTGATGACCCCTGTAAGTAGAGGTAAGTATCCCATCCTCAGCCTGCTTGGGGTGGCTCATTATATTGTGAGCAGCAGCTGCTTATAACATTGAATTCATTCAGATGTGCTCATGGTCTGTGGTTGTGCATGGCCCCTTGCAGGAAGGGCTTATAGTAGAAGTCACGTTTGCCCGACCAGTGTGTACGTACCGGGTCTGACCCATAGGTGTAGAGGGATTTCTTGCTCAGCAATTTCTTTGACAGATAGATTCACTGAATTTGAAGGCTGCTCTAGACTTATGCCGATGACTATCTACTCCAGGGACCTGAAACCACAGCAAGTGGCTTGTAGGAAATAGGAAACTTCTGACCTTTCCACTGGTCCGTCTCCAGCTATTGCCCTTTTGGTGGTAGCAAGGGTTGAGGCAATGATGCCAGAGCATCTGTGCTGGGTCTATGCTACTGGGCAGCACTTGTTTCCACTGGGACATTTCTCCTATGTCCCGTTCACTTGGTGGAGTACTCTTGTGTGACACTCTCAAGTGAATGATGCAGTTCTCATTGTGAGGCAGCAGCCAGGTCTTTCTGAGTGTGTGGAGGAGTCTGGACCTTCCTGGCTGCCACCAAGGCATAAATAATAAAAATAATAATGATCCTTTACTCTCTTCAGAATGGAAACTCCTTCAGGCTGGGTGGGCAGCTCAGCCTCCATTGCCTACATGCTTTATTTGCATGGCCACAACGTTCATAGTTTCATAGTAGGTAGGGTGAAACTACTACCTGCTATGGTTCGGGTTCGAGTTAATGAAAGGCTATAGCCAACGTGCAACATGACCATCAGCAGGCCATTTCAGGGGACGCCACTGCAGGGCTCTCTTTTAGCTTTTAGCAACTTGGATGAGGTTAGAGATGTTGCTCTAAAGATGAAAAATTCTCCCTCTCCATTCGAGAGCTAGTAAATAAATAAATAAAGAAATGAGAAAACCGTTCCCCTGCCACCCAGTATATTACTAAATGAATAAAAAATATTTCATTTTGGTTTGATTTGACATTTTAACATTGCTGGCATCTCAGATTAAAACACTGTCTCTTTTTGTGCATTGGCCACTCAAAATGTTTTTCATTCAGAGTTTGTGACTGTCCCCATCTTCTTGAAGAAGCCTCAAAAGATGGAAGAGAAGCATCTTTCACTCTTTTAAAAACTGTTTTCTTTTTTTTAGCAGAAAAACATCATGAAGACAACTAATAAAATCTTTTCTAGTTTGATGTTTTAAACTGCAATAAATAAATATTATATATATATATAAATAATAAATATTTATTTATTGAAGTTTAAGACATCAACCTCGACATAATTATATAATATTTATTTATTGAAGTTTAAAACATCAAACTCGAAAAGATTTTATTAGTTGTCTTCATGATTTTTTTCTGCTAGAAAAAAGAAAACAGTTTTCAAAAGAGTGAAAGATGCTTCTCTTCCATCTTTTCAGGCTTCTTCAAGAAGATGGGGACAGACAAACTCTGAACGAAAAACATTTTGAGTGGCCAATGCACAAAAAGAGGCAGTGTTTTAATCTGAGATGCCAGTGATGTTAGAATGTCAAATCAAACCAAAATGAAATATTTTTTATCCATTTAGTAATATACTGGGTGGCAGGGGAACGGTTTTCTCATTTCTTTATTTATTTATTTACTAGCTCTCGAATGGAGAGGGAGAATTTTTCATCTTTAGAGCAACATCTCTAACCTTTATTTAAGTTTACACACACACACACACACACACACACACATATATACAAACATTCTCCCTTCATATGTGTGCATCAAGAACTGGGAGAACATCTGTTCACCAGGGCACCCCAAGGGAAGACAAGGTCTACTGGTCACCAACTGCTGGAAGACCGTTTTAGACTCGACATAAGGAAAAACTTTTTTACTGTCCGAATCTCCAGAGTCTGGAATAGACTCCCCCAAAAGTGGTGCAAGCACCTACTCTGGATACCTTTAAGAAACGCTCGGATGCTTATCTTGCTGGGGTGATCTGACCCCAGCTGACTTCCTGCCCCTTGGGCGGGGGGCTGGACCCGATGATCTTGCGAGGTCCCTTCCAGCCCTAATGTCTATGAGATCTATGAAATCTATGATTTAGTTGAAAAATGAGATTTTCTCATTAATAAAGTTATGTTGGACAAAATCTCACTTTTTAATGGGGAAAATTATATTTGCTTACTACCTGGCTCCTGAGCCATCTGGTCCCAGTACTGTTTTGATTGTAGACACAATTTATTGCCTGGTGTTCTGAAAACAATTACGAAAGCACTCAAGAGGCTTGAAAACAATAACTGAAGTGCATGCGTGTTATCAGCACTTACAGTTAGGTCAATAAGTTAGGTAGGTGGTACAGACGGTGTCTCAAAAGATAGCAAAATTATCTTGTTCTACATAGCTTGATAAGGGAAAGCATATGCAATAATAATAATAATGAGGCGTGCTAAATTCTCTTTTCTACTCTACATTCAAGCCTCATCATGAGTGCAACAAATCAAAGGGCAAAACCAGCTGGCAAAGGAAAACATACTGTAAGACAGGAAGGTCTTCCTGGGTCACTGAGTGCAGTCCTGTGCTCTTGCAGGTACCACACCATATAATCCTGTTCAGACCCCGATCATCACAAAAGTTGGATTTCTTTACCAATGGCAATTTAGAGGCTGTTTTTGATGTTTTGAGCATTATGCCTGGCAGTTGTGTGTGAGGTTTTTAAGAGCAGCTTAGAAGTTTTCCTGAAGTTCCCAAAGTTTTTAAGAACAGGTTAGACTAGTGATGCTCATGCAGCATGCCATGGCACCCTGGGGTGACTTGAGATCCTTTGAAGGGTACCATGGGGTGCCACAATGTTAACACTGTTAGGTATGCAAACATGATTCACCAGATCAACCCATTTCCAATAGGAATCCATGGTGGGAAAAGCATCCTGAACTGATGTGGTCTTTCTGAGTTCTTTGCAACAGAAGAAGTACTCTATTATTCTTCAGGGGTGTACTGGGTAGCCGTGTTGGTCTAAGACAAAAAGACATACAAAAAACTAGAACTCTTTTTTCCAAAATGATACCTTTTATTAGACCAACTGGTTTTTATTAGACAGTTGGGCTAATAAAAGATATCATTTTGGAACCAAGAATTCTAGTTTTTTGTATGTCTATTATTCTTCTGTGGTCAAAAGGAAGTGAAAGCTAAGAGCTAGCATTTTTGAGATGTGACTTCAGTCTGATTAGTGGTGCCTTGAGTCTAAAAAGACTGAGAACCACTGGTTTGGACAAACACTTGTCTAGGGTGGTTTAGACGGGGTGATCCTGTCTTGATCAGGGGCTGGACTACACGAACTCCCGAGGGCCCTGCCGGCCCGACTTTCCTAGGATTCTTGCTGCTCACAAGCCAACTCTGTGCTTTGGCTAAATAGCTCCTCTTCCTGCCTTGGTGTTTACCCTCCTGATGTGTTCAATACAAAGTAATCATATCACCTCTTGAAATGCATGTTTGGTTTTTAGACCCGACCATGCAGGTGCAATGAATTCCCCGCCACATGAAGGGGGCAGGGACAAGGACTTGAAAGGGAAGGATGGACACAGGGAGCTTTTGTGCAAACCCGCTGTGCATCCCTCAAACAGGTAGGTTTCTTGACCCTCCATCGTGTCTCTTTCTCCTTTGTTCACTTTTCTTTTTTTAGGTGAGGAATTAGGGAGAAGCATTTACTCCCCTTTGGCCTTCTGTTTTTAGGGTGGTTTATCATGTGTCTTGTTTACAGGGTGGCTTATCATGCCCCTAACCCTCCTTTTTATTTCAGCACAGATGAGTCCTGATGCTGATGTGTCAATCCAGACAACTTCATCAAAGTTCGTGGGTCCACACTGGTATAAAAGTGGGGGGAGGAGGTGCAGACCCATATGGCAAATTCATTGCGATGCTGAGGCATGACACAAGGTGCCTCCATGCTTCAGGGGACGTGGGCTGGTTTGGGCTCTGGTCCAAAGGAGGGCAGCCCAGAAGACTTCCCCAGCTGGCAGCCCTGTTTCTGTCACTGTTTTGGGCCATTGCAGCAATACAGTCATCCTCCCCCAGCCCACCTCTTTTCCACCTCCTATTATTGCCTAGATTGATCCCTGAGACACGCTGTTGGGACACTGCAGAGTGGTCAAACCGGCTCTGCACCTGGCACTGAGGCTCCCTGCAGGACAGGTGGCATTTGTGGAGGGAGCTAGCGCTCTCCCGCTGCAGCTGCTTCACCAGTAAATCCTGCAGCCCTAATGGGTTGATGAAATGGGCTCTCAGACTCCAGCAGAGTCACTCCTGGTTTATGCACTAGGGTACGCGTGAGCACAATCTATGCCCGAAGGTAAGTGTGAGCACAATCCATGGGACTGATTCCGACTAGGCAATGGGCCAGACACACAACTGATTTGGATCTGTTAACTTCAGTGGAGCTTTGCTAAATGACCCCGGCTATGAGTGCTAGTAATGAACAGAGTGGTTCAGAAACCGGCTCTGCATTGCAGGGTTTTTTATACTGTCAGTGTTCCTGTTTTCCCTCCCTTTAGCCTCCACATTCCCTTAAAAAAACCCCAACTGAACAAATACCAGGCTCTAAAAAAGCCCGGTGCAAACGGTTGCATGTGAGTTATCATTGTTCAGCTCCTAGATTGCTGACACTGTGACCTTTTCCATCTGAAAGGGATCCTCGAAGAACACTGTAACTTGCTAGGATACACAGCTATTATGGCAGCCGCGCTAATAGCTGTGTCAAGAACAGAGATACTGTGCTTACAGACAGGGAAGGCAAATTGACCAATTTATTTACCTGTAGAGAAATTCAATCAGTGTGAGCGTTTGACTCGTACAGTGCCATTATTCAGTGCTTTCCTGGGCTGGAGGAAAGCTGAGAATTGCAAATAGCTGGGACTAGCTTTAGGGAGGATACAGCCACTCCATCTCACATTTACTTTTCAGGAGGGTAAACTGAGGCACAGAGCCATGCCCCAGAGCTGGCTGCAAATACAGAACTGAGGTAGCCTGCTCTACAATCTTATAGTAAGAATGGTTAAAAAAAAGTACTTTTCTGTCAAATAAACTCCTGGTAACTGTGAAATAGCTGGATTTACCTACATAGGACGTTGCAAAGGGACCAGGGCATTATTGCAGCACCAAAGTCATACAGGAGATTAAGGAAAGGCATTTATTTGATTTAATTGAGAGTTAGACACCTACCTACCTTTAATAATGTACTTTGCTGTTTTCCTCTTTTCCTATCCTTTGCTTCTGCTGTCTATTGAGATCGTACATGCTTCAGGCAGGGAGTGTTTCACGCGCTGTGTTTGCACACTGGCTGGCACAATAGAGGTCTGATGTCACCCTGGGCTTCTAGGCACTGCAGCAATACAAATGATAAATAATATATACAATACACGATCTTTTCCTTTATTTTCGTTTCCAGTTCTGGGCCATGCATGCTTGTTCAGGACAGGACTGTGAGTTGCAACTGGACTTCTTACGTTCCTTTCCTTGACCTCCTCAATAAGCAATTTATAGGATCCAGTGCAATGTTGGGTAATTGGATACTCGTCTCTCTGGCCATGGTTATAAGTCTCAAAGCAAGACACTTAAATGCCTTGTGCCTTGGCGAAACTACCTCAGCAGGATGGAAAAAAAAAAGGCCTGGACCTTGCTGAAAACAAACATTGCCTTCTCAAGCTGGATTGTCATTACTCTGCACGGCCCAGGAAAGCCTAAACGTGCACGAAATTGTCCACCACGCACATCTTGTGCTTTGGAAAACTTGCAAGAACACTTGTGAGTAAAGAACACAAGGCATTTAGAAAGAGCGATTGCTGATAAAGCTGAGGGTTGATAGCCGTGAGACTGCCATTCTGTCCTTAGCTCTGCCACTGACCCCTGGGTGACACTGGGCACACCATTGTGGCCGTGCTTTCAAAAGTGACCGCATCAGAGTTTGGGGTGTTTCAGCTTGGGCACAGAATAATTTAGATGTCAAAAAACCACTGGCAGCTTCAAAACTATGGATTTCAGTATCACTGTGTCTGTTTGCCCCGCCTGTAAAATGGGCTAATAATAGTGGGAAGCACTCTGAATGAAGAATAAGTTCTTCATGTAGAAATGCTCTGGTTTTGATGGGATTTGCATTGTGAAAGGTTTCTCCAACTGCGTTTCTTTCCTGGAATAGATTATGGCTAGGGACTCGCCTGGAATGTAGATGACTCATGTTCAAATCCCTGCTTGGGTTTATTTAGTTCGGGGACTTGAAGCACCAACCACTCATATCCCTGGTGAGTGCTCTCACCACCCTACTACTGTGCCCTGAGGAGGGACTCTCAGTCTTATGACTGAGTCAGGAGAGCCAGCATTCATTGAATTCAGTACTTGCTGAAGCAAAGATTTTAAGTGGGGTATCCCGCATCTCAGGAGAGGCTATTTTTTATTCAGGGAGGGTGGGCCTTGAGTTTGCTCTGCTCAGAAAAAAAATCAAAATAATTAAAATGACTGGGGAACACATTGCAGGGAATGGTGGCAAGTCCTGTGCATACAGGTGAAAGTTTCCCTGGACCTAGCCCAATCTATTTTCAGTCCACCCAGCTCAAGGTCAACTGCTAGCAGAAGAAGAGTGGTAAGAAGCACCAGAACATAGGATTAATAGCACTGTACCTTGGCAAGCGCATGGCCCCCCTGCCTTGTTTCCCTGCCCTCAGTTGCACGTTCTCCCTTCTCCCTACCACTCCCCCTGAATAACTAAGTTCAAAGCCTATTACTGGAATGATCATTTATTTTAATTGTCCTGTGATGCAAGTTTATAATCCTTGCTTCTTTGCTGCTTCATCTGTGTATTTAGCGAAATGATTTAATACATCGTCTCCCTTCGGCAGCGTGCTGCATGTCATCACTCACATGCAAAGGTAACAACTGAACTCCACGATCTCTACATACCAAGAATACAGCTCATGAAATGGGCCATCAAAACAGCTAATAAGTCATGATAGGAACACTTAGGTACCGGCCAGGCTGTAAGGACCCCCAGCTTTATGCTCAGAGAGAGAAGGATAATCTCTTGGGGCAAATCTACACTGGGAATGCCGGTGGAATTAGTGCTGAGCTGGGTGTATGGATGAGGCTGCTGCTAGATTCATAGGTACTACATCTAGGACATCACCATTATAATCACCTCCTGCATAATGCAAGGTGGGAGTTTCATCTCGTAATTCATGCAGTAGAAGGAATTATTTAGTACAAGTGAACCATATTGAGTCCCATAACTTCTGGCTGAGTTAGACTGCATTACTTACTCCTGCACAAACATATTGCTTTTGCGGCTGCCATTGTATATGCCTGCAGTAATAATTCAATAGGAGAACATTTTGAAAAATTTAATACACTTGAGCCTGGCAAAATAACCCCATTCCGACAAACCACCAACATCCACTCTGGGGTTATTTTCAATAAATTCCCATGAAGATTTTTATGGGTGATTTTGTTCTTTTTCTTCGGAAGACTACTATAGTTTGGTGCAGGATTTGTTGGAATATCTCATTTTGTGCCTGAAAACGTGTCCCCCCAATTATATAACTGGTCCAAGAAATGTTATTATCCTGTTTCTTGCACATTCCTTGGACCATAATGGCTACTACAGCCTGACTGCTTTCGTTTGGTAGTGTTGGAGTGATGTTGTAGCCAGGGAACTATGCAAGAGACAGGGGTTTTTGGGGCAATACCTTTTATTGGGCCAGATATCTAGTTGGGAGAGATTTTTGTCATCTTCTTTTATCTGAAACAGAAGTTACCCCAATTAAAATTCAGCTTTTATATTTCTGGTCTGGGAAAACATGATGGCATTACTATGCAAATACTAACCCGAGGACTCCTTAGTGTATTAATTCCTTGGGAAGAAAATTAATTTATACATATAGCTTGCAGATTTTGTATTCTTTCCTGTTCCCATAGCTGGCCCATATGGGAGGATAAGAGCTTTCTACTAACAGGAAGGAGTTACTTCTTTAACTCAGTGGTAGCTGTCGTTGTTGCAGTTATTTATTGGGTTCAAATCCCATAGGGGACCCAAGCAAGGAATTGTCATTTAGATAGGGAAATGGGTACCAAAAGTTAAATGACATGCAGAGTGTCAAACATTATGGGACTTTCTGGCTTAATACTGTGCTCAGCTCACTGGACTGTGCTACCTCTCTGAACCCAAAGGGAACAAAATGGGTTACCTGCCTTAAAGGGGTTGTTTCCAGACTTGCAGGGATGGCAGCTCAAATCCAACCTATAAAAGAGAGGTAGTTTTCACTGCTGAAACGTGATTTACTGGCTATTTTTACTTTGTCCTATACATACCTCAGTTATACATACTGCAAATGTTGAGCTGCCTTCTGATCATGCCTGGAGCCAAGCAAATGCAAGCAGCCCAAAGAAAATAATCGTAATAAAGATCAGACCCTGGTTTTAGGATAAAGGTTCAGACAGCAAAGGCAGTCCTCAATCTAACCCTAGGGTAAGTGCTTGCCTGTGAATGCAAGGCAATGCGGGGCTGATTGGCATGAATGAGTTTAGTGGGTTTGGCATCAGGCCTTGCTTGAGCATCCTAATAGGAAGTACCTAGTTTTCAAGGCCCCCTCTTTTACTGAAGCACCCAGAGGGGCAAGCATCGAGAATTTCTAATCGGCATGTGCCAACCTCGCCCACCTTCCTATTTGCTGTTGATAATGCACAGTGATCACTCATTACACTTTTATAATGCCTTTCCATCAGAGAATCCCAGTGCACTTGGCTCATGTCAAGCAACACCCCAGTGCACTTGGCTAATGTCGAGGAACCTGCTTGTATAATAGTCTGAATAAATTCTGCTGACAAATGGCACAAAGGGCTCTAAAAATCCAATGCAGGAATTAATGGAATATTACAGCGAAATCACTGAAGGAAGAACCTTACTACCTAATCCTCGGCAACTCTGAAAACCTCTTGGCTGGTTGCTCCACTATCTGCTACCACTCATGTAGGGCAAACCGGTGCAAAGCTTACCCCTCTGGCTCCTGCAGTGATGATGATTTGGTGTAATGCACACTTAGCATAGCTGCTCTGTACTGCCTGCTTCCTCCCCCAGGGGAAAAGGAATTGCTTGGTGGTTGAGAGGTATGGCTAAGGCTGAGAAGGGCTGGAAACAGCCTGGAGGGTGGGGGTCTACATCACTCTGGGTGCACCTACATGTTCATTAATGCGCTTTTGCCACTGTGCATTAAATTTGTTACTTGTACTGTGAGGTACTAACTAAAAGTGCATTAGGCTGCCCTGATGCACAGTAGCAAAAGCACATGCTTATTGCTTAATGCACAATAGTCTAATTTGACTGTGCATTAGCATATCAGCATGGTTTTTGCCGTGCTGTTCTAATGCACAGTCAAATAGGCTACTGCGCATTAAAGCACATGTGTAGACATGCCCTCTGTGGTCCTAGAGGATGCTGTTCCTATCAGAGTAAAATTTAGGATGCCCCATCTCACCCCAGGACCAGTTCTGAAGGAACAGTAAAGTCTACCAGATGGGAATGGCAATATTTTGTGGTATGTTGCCCAGCAGTAATTGAGTATACTAGGTTAAAGGCAGTGGTGAATTGGCTCCTTAAGTCTACCAAACAATTCTAAATACTGAGAACACCTGAACAAGCTCCCTCTCCCTTGCCCACAGCCCCCTAATTATTTCCATTTCCTGAGCAGGGGAGATATTTGATGTGTGTTACCAAGGTGCATTGATAGACTGAGCTTCAAATAAGCAAAGGAAGATGGAAAGAATGTGCTTGGATACCCAAATATTCAACATACTGGGCTGGTGTAAGGAAGAGATTCAATGCACTACTGGTGAGCACCAAGGGTTTGATTTTACTGCTCAGAGTGCTCTCTTGACTGAGCAGACTCGAGATAAAAGGAGGTAGAAGGTTCCACATCAAAAATACCATATGCTGATGTTCAGTAGTTATTGACTGGTAAGATCTGATCAAGTTTCCCTGCTATTTTTGTCAAGTTTAAGCTTTTTGGGGGCTTTGGTTTGGTTCCAAAATGGTACCACTCACTCAGAACTGGTTGAATATTGTGTCGTTAGTAATACCCATTATGCATCTGGCCATTTTTGTTTCAGTCAGCAAACCCTTCAGGTTCAGACCCTGCCTGAATAATTATGCACAGTGAATATATATGGAAACAGCTGCTTTGAAAACATGAACTATGGATGGCTTCTGAATTGTCCGCTATATTTGATATTCTTTGTTCAAATATGGAGTGTGATCAGTCATCTACATCATATGATATTATTTCTATTCTTTTGTTAAAAGACTGAAATTTCTTAAACAAAGGACTACTGGGTGCGTCTACACGTTCATTAATGCACAGTGGTTACTGCACATTTCATTTAGTATTTGTACAATCAAGTACTAAATAAATGCACAGCAACCCGAGTTATGGCACAGTAGCTCTGGCGAACACCTTTTTAGTGACGCTACTGAGCAGTAACCTAATAATACCGCACAGTAATGTATTAGCACTGTCTATGCTGTGACGCGTTACCGTGCAGTGTTATTAGGCTACTGCGCATTAGTGCCTCATGTAGACGTGCCCACTGAATAGTGAATAACAAGTACTGTACAATGAATGCTCTTCTGTATGCACAAAACCCTTTGCTTTCAAGAAACAAGACAAGAGTTTTGACAGCAGGAAGAGAGAGGAAAAGCCACATCCAGGGTTTATGAGAGCTGTTGTTGAGCACATAATATCAACTGCATTGGTCTGACCTTTGAAGCTTCCTCGTATGTGAATGAAGCAAAATTCCATTCCATGACAACGCGCTCTGTCTACGGCTTTGGTTTGCATGTGTGAATCCTCAGCGATGCAGAACAGGATCTCCCATTGTTGTCTAATTGGGACAACCTAAAGGTTTGTGCTGTTTTTCGTCCCCTCCTTGAGACAGAAATCTCTCGCTCTTACTGAATTTCTAGTGGAAGTCACTGTTGCGTAGAGAAGAGCAGAATACAGATCCTGCCCTGGGAACAGCTGATAAACTAGTTTTAAGCACATTGTGGTTCTGACTTAGAGACAGTGGTGGTTTTTGCACACTTGGTAATGGATAGGTCTAAAAGCATCTGCTTATGAGACCTATTGGAAATATTCTGTCATATCAGGAACAGAGAAGTGGACGGGCCTAAATTTATCTTGGTTTCCTAAAAGCCTCATTGCAGCACTTTTCAGTGGTTCTTGCTTTCAGTGTTATAAACAGCTCAGTGCAATTTTACTCACCTTGCATTCACATGAACACAACAGGAGTGAACTATATTATTCCTCAATAAAATTATGTATCTGTTGCGGAAGAACGATGACCACTAAGCAGGGGAGTCTTCCAGTGCAAGCCCTGTGGTGATTATTGCCATTATAAGGTGAATCAGAGAGGGGATTTTAAAAAGCTGTCCTGCCTGGCTTCCGGCATTGTTGCAAGTCCTATTGGAGTCAAGCATCTTTTTCTTCTCTGCTTGACTTCCCCATGCTTTTCCAGAAATGCCGTCAAGTGATGACTGTTCAGGAAGGAAAGATTCAGTATTTCTGACAGAATCTGCGACAGGACCCAGCATGGGTACTACAAGAAGGCATTTAAGTCATTTGAGTGAAAATCAGAAACTGGTTTTAAAAGCATTTCCTAAAGGTACAATCACTTCTGGCACCAGAGTAAAAGCACTTATGCATATTTCTATACCCTTGGGGCAGTTTTTAAGAATGTTGCTAATGTTAACTTTGAACAAGAAGGCCTTTAATTTTTCTGTTTGATGGTGAGCACTCATCATGCAAATAGGAGAGCCTTTGGGCAGCTGTCTATTTTACCAAGTTTTGGAAGGATGTAAGTTTATAGTGGAAATTTCCACGTTGCAGTTAGATATTTAGCCACAGCTTTTCCGAGTATATTAAAAACAGAATAATGAATGCACTCAGATATGAATCTACTAGATAAACACGCATACTTGGAGAAGATGAGACTAATTTCACCCCGGTGCCTTCAATATTGAAACAGTCGCAACAACCTCTATTTGTCCTTGACCTGGTACCATAGTCAGCTAAGATCAAGATGTCTAGGCGAAGGACCATCATTCAGTGTCCATCTATACCATGATGGCAGCATGTCTCTGCGGGGATGTCTGTGAACATGCTCTGCCCACCCACTCTGGCTTGCACCCCCTGAACTTAGAGGCATGATGGTGTGTCTACTCTGCAGTCATCCCTGGAAGCTGGAGGATGACTTTTCAGGAGTGACTCAGGTGGATGCTCCTGAAGGCATCCCCTATAAATAAAATATAACCAGGATTTTAGCACCAGATGCAAACCAACCCCAAACAAAACCTTCCAAGTTTATATAAAATCATATTCAACTTTGTTTCCCCTTGCCCAACCATCATCAACTCCTGCCTCTAGACAGACAGGTAGGAAGTCATTTGAGAGCAGACTGTCACAATATTGTTTTAGTTGGAGACAGTCTCCTTCTTTCCTGGTGCCATGCACCAGGTGTTAAAACAGCTGCTTCCTTTCGCCCGAGATGTGGCTGCAGTTCAGTGGTAGGAAGAGAGATTTCCCTGCAGAGTTTGGTATGCTCAATTAGGTAAAGTTTGCAAAGTGTTATGGGATCCATCTGGAGGAAAGATACCATAGAAATCTGAGATCATTAGCTTAACAAGGAAATCTAGCCGGGGAAGCAAATGCTTAGGAAAGGAAATTGTTCTGTCAAGGAGAAACATTACAGAAGATAGGCAGCTTGGCGATGGGAAAAGCAGGTGGCTCGCCTAGCTTGAGTGTGAGATTCACTCTCCTGGGGAGGGTGGCAACAGCACTAAAAGCAGAGAGAGCAACTGAAGAGTTAGTGGAAATGCTCTCCCTGGTTGCTGGGAAAGGAGCCCACCAGCTGAGGCAGACTGATGGAGTTTGTGCAGTGATTCAGCTGGTGGGGCATACAGGAAGAAGCCTCAGCTCTTGCCATGCCAGTGCAGGTGCACCAGGCTTTCCAATCATATCCAGAAAAAAGCGAGAGAGAAACAGCTTCTGACTTCTAGGGCACATTCACCTGAAGGGGTAGCTCTTGACTCCTAGAGGTGATGAAACTCCTGAGTTCATATACGGATTGAGAGAACTGGATAGAAGGTGGGATGATAGCTGAATAATGAACTGTGAATCCACAGTTTAATTGCCACAGATGCCTTTGGGAGCTGGATCATGCCCTGTGTTTGGAAGGAGCAAGTTTGCTGGATACTTTGGCAATGCAGGTGAATGGATGGCCTTAGGGGGCCAGGCCCTTAGGTCAGCTAGACATCACTCTTCTTGGACATAGTAGGCTGCTGACTGGGCTAGTGGCCTGATAGCACTCAGGCAGCACCAGCTGCCAAATTATAGTTGCCTTTTGCCTGAGATCCCTTTAGAGCAAGGGGCTCCCTCTTCCATCTCTCCCTCACTTGGGTTGGCCATGGTGGAGCTGCCATAGCAAAGCTCCATGAGTGTATCTGCCCTGGCACCAGCTGCCAAATTATAATTGCCTTTTGCTTGAGATCCCTTTAGAGCAAGGGGCTCTCTCTTCCATCTCTCCTTCACTTGGGTTGGCCATGGTGGAGCTGCCATAGCATAGCTCCATGAATGTATCTGCCGTGGCTTTATGATGGCTATTCAGTACTCTCCCAGCATAGACAGACACTTTTAAGGAAGCAATGTCATTACTGGATCATGGACATGAACCTATTTACTGCCAAAAATAAAGCAAGCCAGGGGCATTCATGGCTGGGTTTGGCATAGGTGAAAATGAAGAGGGTCTCCCGCTGAGCCAAACTGGTGCATTTCAGATCATGAGTGTTTCTCTTGTGCAAGTATCCTGGGGTCTGTTTTGTGCAACAATCATCATGACCCCCGGGACACTGATGAGCACTCAATTTCTATCATTCCTTTAAAAAATACTGTTCTTAAACAGATCAGGCATCTCCTAGTAAATAATGAAACACCCTGAGGACATGACATACAGTAAGTAAATCAAAGCCATTGTAAACAGCTTGGTTTCTTAAAAAAACAAAAAACAAACCCGAAACAAGCACACAGCACAATCAAGCAATCCTGGTTCATTAATCTGAACGAGGACTGCTGCTGTTACCAAGAGGCTGCTCAAAACAACACAGATCTCAGCAAAGTGAGGTGTGGAGGGTGGGGATGAGATGAGACAGAATTTGCTGGGAAAAACCCCACCCAACCTGAATCCTTTATCCCAGAGCAGATGCAAGGACGGTACCAGCTGGACCTTATTTATTCATGTTTAAGAGAGGGAGGAGGATGTTTTCAGAGTGGTGATGCATTTTTATAAGGGCTCTAATGAAAACAAAGCTGTGCTTTCCCTTTTCTTAAATGCAGTTGGCCTCTTTCTCTCCCTCGCACTCATGATACACCAGTTTCACTCAATTGACTAGAATGAATTTACTCCTTGAGAGGTTATAGGAGTAGTAGCAGGAACCAAGCCTTCAATTTGCCGGTGGAAGGAGCAAATACAGACCTCTGGGACCATGTAAACTTCACGGCCTAGTGGAGCGAAGCCTGATTTGGGACTCTGAAGGAAAGGTCTTATTTCAGTGTCTGACACCAGGGAGCCCATAGCATGAGTTTCTACAGTTTGACCCAGAGCTGGGGCTGTAACAGACACAGTCTGGGAGGAGAATGTGTAACATGGACTGAGGCCTGGGTTAAATCTCAGTACGATTATTAGTTTTTCTACTATATCTTTCCCAGCTTATTTGCATCACTTTTTTTTGCATAAGTATAGAGGTGTAAGAAGCTACTAAAACAATTTGTTCAGCTATATTAAATAAAAATAAAAATAAATATGGGGGTTTAAGATACAGCAGGTGGCAGGACTGAATGGGTCATGGGTTCTTAGAGCTTCCCACCTCCAAAGTACATGTCAAATCCAGCTCATTTTGATAGGAATCGAATGTTTGCCATATGAGGGCAGACTAGACCCCTTGGTAAAATGAACTGGTTAAATGTCCATGCCACAAATGACCACAAAAACTGGTCCAAACTGGGGCTTTGCTGCCCGTCTCAGTAGAGAGGCCAAAACCCAACTGGACCATGAAGACTGAATCTTGAGAGGTTTCAGTAAATAACAGGTGGGGTGTATTGTAGACAGCTGTATTGCCATTGTTAGCTCATGCAGCAGATACGGAGAGAACTCTGTCTCCAAAGCTTTCCATCTGGTTCCTTTTATCCATGTACCAATCAATATTTTGTTATATATTTGCAGACCTAATGTGCAAAAGATAAGGAGGTCAACTGGCACCCTCATTTCCGACCATTGGCCAGCTGACACTTGTGAAGGGAAGCATGCTTTTATGGTTAAAGTGCTGACCTGGGCTGCAGGTCCTTTATCTGGCTCTGCTGTAGACCCTGGATGACCTTGTGGAAATCACATAGCCTATATCTATGCTGCTTGATAGTTTTGAGGATGACCTTAAGGTCAATCCTTATATCTATGAGCAATCTGCTCTGCTCTGCCTGCCCTCAGACAACAGTCCAGCCTGGCCCTGGAAGCTTTGCTGACCTTAACTGAGATCCAACTAGATATATAGGTTGCAGTAACTTAGATGCAAGATCAAAAGTTACCCCAGCCACAGGAGTTTGCTCTATGGGATTTCACTGATAATACTCTACCCTGTACCCTAGTCTAACCCTACCCTCTGTAACCAATAAAGTTCTCTTTTGTACCTAGCATGGGAGACTAATTGAGGGGTGGGTTTAATTATGCCTAGTAGGCCCCTTGGGTCTGCGGACTAAGGGAGACTGTCCTTTTTGGCCCCTGACTTGAGGAAGTGCCCCAAGTTCTTCTATTGGGTCGAGTACCCATAGGACTATTAGGCCTGTGTTTCCCCAAGGACACAGGACCCAGGCAGTCCCTTCTCAGGGTGGTGGCAGCACATTACCCCTGGACTCTGCGGTGGGGCTCAAAAGGGGGTCTGCCAGGGCTTAAGCGCCCCTGGAGGGACATGTGGGGTGCAGAAGGTGGACAGGCATATTGAGGTGGGAGGCTTAACACAGGAGCTCCCCCTACTGGCCTGCCACAGGCACCCACCACACATGGGACTGGATAAGGAGAACCTCACACAGCTCTGCCACAGGCCCCAGTGCTGGCACCCTAAATATCCCTGAGAGCCCCCCAGCACTGAAGCAGCTCATGTCACCCCCCCTAAGACTGTCTCTGGTGGTGGTCCCATTGGCACACTCATGGGCCCTGTCAGAAGATCGGCAAAATCAAAGTCTCAGCAAACCTGTCAATATTGCTGATTTGGCAAATTTCACTGTTTCAATACAAATATTGCTGACCTACTCCATACATCTGGCTTTGGGCTGTGTCTGGCTTTAGGCATCCACAGAAGAAATTCTTGGTTCTAATTTTTATAAGATGGGACTTACATGCGGTCTCAAGTATATTTTCAATCAGACATGACTGACTGACGGGGTGTTTCTACGTTTCGCTGCAAGTGTCATTATGGAACTGTTGACAAATGCCAACTGGAAAGTGACTCATTAAATTAGAAACTTGGAGGATATAGGCATGAGATAAATAATGATTGTTTGGTACATAACTTAGAAACCAAATATCATACAATATGTTGCATTGTTTTTTAAACGAAAGAGCGGCTCTTTTAACTAGGCCTATTCAGTACCAGTTTCAAGTTCCTGACTTTTCAGAGCTGCATTGCTTCAAAAAGTACAGTAAAGTAAAGAAAAGAAAGGGGGTTGTGCAGGGAACCAAAACCAAAAACCTTGTTCAGTGTCTGACTAGAGTGTGATCTCAGTAATCTTGTGTGAACCTAAATGTCACTGGAGCTGGTGTAGTTACTCTAGATCTATACTCAGATCAGCATCTAACACTGCTTCGCTGATGGCTGTTGGGGCAAGGCCGGCGTCAGGTCCGATTGGTAATGGATTTCTTAATCTCATGAGTTTCTCAGACAACCGTGCCTTTTAAATACAGCACATTCAGATCCCCATGATCTTTGTGAGTGTAGCATTTATCCAGGGACTCAAAAACCTCTGCTGATGTCACCGGCATCATCTCACTGAAGGCAATGAAGCTAGGCTGAATTACACCAACCAAGGATATAAACTTGTGTTTTCCATTACTGGGACTCTGTTCCTTTTTTTCTTTACTAAGTTGCTTTTCTTTTAGTGCCTGCATTTCTTTTCTGGAAAACAAGCCCCTGGGTCTGCCTGCCTCCCCTTTATCATCATTGCTGCTTATTATTACCACTAGTTGCAAGGGTAATGAATTCATTGTTCTTATCATTACAGAGCTAGGTGATTATCTAGGAGGGCTGCGCTCCCCGTTGCACTTTCTCAGGTGCTTGACTCTGCCTTATTGCTATTCTCAGTAGCACCAGGTGCTGGAGAGAGGAGACCTTTCCTTTCATAAGTACATTGTCATGCATCCCCTCGCTCTGCCTTCGCAGTGAACAGCACTGTTTGCTGCTTAGGAGTCTTTATGAATTTGCTGGCTGAGTTTCCCTAACCTTTGCTTCCTCCTTCTGAGTCTTGTCATTCTTCTCATTGCATGCTTTTGTGTTCCAGATCAGATAACCTCACTTCCTTCTAATGGGGTGGGGTTTTTTTTAATGCTTAATTTCCACCCTGCCTGCCTTGCTTTCTGATGTGAAAATAGCTGCCTAATCTAACTCAATCAGAGCCCAGTCTCTTTGGTGTAAATCTGTGCGTGCTCTTCTGAACTTCATGGTGGGGCCATGATTTCTGCCTGGCTGAACCTGATCAGAATCTGGCCACCTGCTCAACAGCATTTTTTAAAACCAAAAGCTAAAGGGACAAACAAAGCACAGAGCAAAGCTGATTTTTCAAAATTTAAAATGCCTCCAATGCTTTATGGAAAAGATTAAGGGCCCTCATCCTGCTTCCATGGGGCTCTGCCATTGTTTTCAGTGGGAGAGGGATCAGGACTGTACAATATTTCCCGGAACAGCTTAGCCAGGATTGTACATGTGGATATAAAGCTCCCTCTGTCTGAAGACGGGTGTTTGTACCTGAAAGCTTGCAAAGAACAATTTCCCCAACGATCTGGTTGATCTAATAAAAGATATCACATTCACCCAAAGAACCTTGTTTGCCTAAAGGTACCCAACGCACCGAGACGTAGAGAAACTCAAATGCAATAGCAGTCTCTGGCAGGGGGGCAGTATATAAGATCCTGCTTTCAAACCCTCAGTGCCTTGCACGAATTATTCATGCAGGATCAGTAAGGAGTTGGCACCAGCACTATTTGGTGAAGCTGGTCCAAGTTTTATGATCAAGAACCACTGAACCCATAAAAAAAGAGCTTGACATGCGTGGTTAAGGAACATAACACCATTCACGTATGGGGAACTAAAGTACAGGCCTTCAAGCTCTGAGGCTTGCACAAGGGAAGTAGTTTTCTTTCTAGGATCCAATCGGTTATGGACAGACAAAACAGTTATACTGGTTGGAAGGTGTGTGAGGGAATTTACTGCTCGGCAAGCTGATCAGGTTTAATTTTTTAAGTGCCTGGTCTATCCCGGGGTAAGTGGCAGCCAAGCTGGCGTAGCAACACTTACTGCAGGATGGACACGTGAAACAGTTATTAGGAGTTAACTTGACGTGTGTTTATGAGTGATAGGAAAGACAGATGGGGACTTCATTGGGTATAATTATTTTGTCTCTCCACGCTCGCAGTGGAATTCTTCCTGCAGGACAGGTGGAACGATAAGACCCCAGGATACTTATTGCACCCATTTACAAAAGGGAGGCGTATTAATTAGAGTAAGAGCCACATACTTGAAAGGGAAAGGATATTTGCCATATTCTGATTGCTAAACAACTGAGAAGAAAATATACAGCTTGTCTTGCTGCAGCCGGCTTTGTTCAGAATGGGGAAACATTGCTGCTATGGGGTGTACAATCACAACACTAGGTGCCCTGAAACACAGCCAGGGACAAGCTCCATGCAAGGAAGGTACATGTTGTGCTGTTCATAACCGTGCATCTGCTACATTAATAATTCTTTAGATGACACAGACCTGCAGCTTTCTCTGAAATATGATAATTTGGATGTGCTGATCCAGGAAGGGAAGTAAAAACATTGTTTGTGGGTAAACCCTTTTGATATCTGCTGCCCCAGATGTGAGGCTTCGGAAAGGCTGATTCAGCATAGCAGGATGCACATCAGTTAGACAAGAGGGAGAGTTCACACAAGCAAGGCTTAGAGAATTTGACTGAAAATGTTCTTTTCTCCTGCATTTCTGTCTTCTGTGGCGTAACTGTGTGTCGGCAGGAAGACAGGCTAGTTCATACAATAACTCTTCTATCTCTGTGTCTAAAGGCATGGGACCAGCTCATTTCCTCACCTGTAAATGGCCATAAATTCCTGTCAAACATCTTGCAAAGCCCAATGGGCTACTGTGATTAAGATGTGCCACTTTCTGTAGTCAACAGCACACAAGGGATGTATGCAACTAATGTCATATTCAGCCACATTTGACTTCACAAGGACTAGCTATCCATTTACAGCTGGAGCAATTAAGAGTGAGACTCAAACTCATACACCTGGAGCTACAGCAAGACAATTTTCAGTTCTGCTACTGAGTCCATTGTTGACTGGATTGCTTCTACCTTTAAACATGCTAGACAGCTACTGAGGGAGCCATGTTAGGGGGTACCCTCAGGATGTCTTCATTTCTACTCCCTGCATGGTGGAGTGGGAGAATTTGGCCTGGATGTGCTTAAGAGAGGCTTGGAAGTGCCAAGGAAGTGGGTTGGACATACCCATTAACCCTCCAAGATTATACTTCCAAGTCAAGTATCAGTACATATCAAAGGGAGAAACTTGCATTGACCTGCTGTGTCCATCTCTACAGAATCAAAGAAAAAAACAGGTCTGGAAGGGCCTCAGTAGATCATCTAGTTTAGCTCTCTACTCAACGCAGGATCACTCATGTCTACAACTTCCTGGACAAATGTTTGTCTAACCTGTACTTTAAAACTTCCAGTGATGGGGACTCCACAACCTGTCTATGCAATCTGTTCCGGTACGTAATCATTCTCATAGTGAGCAAGTTCTTCCTAACACCCGTCCTAAATCTCCTTACTGCAACTTCATCCCATTAGTTCTTGCTCTATCCCTGTGAACTCCCTTTATAGCAACTCTTTGGGCATGTCTACATGCGCATATACACGTGCCTAAACTTAATGTGCCTTTGCTTAATGTGCATTAAGGTAATTTAGGTGTGCGTCTACATGTGGACGTGCTAATGCACATTAAGGTGCATTAAATTTAGGATGAATACCTAAGTCACATTAGCACATGTGCAGACACGCTAATGTGCATTAACCTGGTCTGTATCTATTGACGCACATGGCATTAATGCGCATTTGTGCAACTACATATGCACTAATGTGACTTAGCTATTCATGCTTAAATTTGATACATAGTCTTAAATCACCATTTTTAAGGTGCATTAAGGGCATGCATGTCTAGATATGCACTCTTAATGCACCTTAAAAATGGTGATTTTAGGCTGAGCCTGTTTAAAAGAGGCACGTGTAGACGCAGCCTTTTGTACTTAAAGACAGTTATCCAGTCCCTGGCTTTTTCATCCTTGGAGGTTTTTAAGACCTAGCTAGACAAAGCCTTGGCTGGGATAATGTAGTTGGGGAGGTCCTGTTTTGAGCAGCAGGTTGGACTAGATGTGACCTCGTGAGGTTCCTTCCAACCCTAATTTTCTATGACATTATGATTCTCTTTGTAAGTTGAGTAGTCCCAGCTTTCCCACCATTCCTCATGCCTCCTTGA
The DNA here is from genome assembly GCF_000455745.1 of Alligator sinensis. NCBI lineage: Eukaryota > Metazoa > Chordata > Crocodylia > Alligatoridae > Alligator > Alligator sinensis. The sequence goes on from NW_005842046.1 coordinate 762,790, forward strand.
CATTTCTTGTCTTGGGCCAGACTGGGGGCAGAGGTTGACTTTTTGCTCTCTGCTTGCACAGATCCTTGTATGGTGGGATCCTGCTAACAGGGCTCCAAAGCATGACTGCAATACAGGTAATAGGAGTAGTAGTAAGAACTGCCAACATCTTAGTGAGCATTGGGCAAGCAGGGAAGACAGATGGAAAGGTACTTCTGTACCTCAGTGAATCCACAATGCAATTTAGGGGAATGAGCACCTGGTTGGGAACCAGGATCTCTACTTTGATATTCTGCTGCTTCAGTTTGGGATGAGAATCCATGCTTACCAACCTACTTCCCAGAAGCAAAGCAAGGATGAATTAGTTAATGTTTGTGCGATTCTTTAATTATGAAAAGGGCACTATAAATGCAAAGCAACGACTATTGTGACAGTGCAGCTTCGGGTGGAGGAGCGGGGACAGGTTCTCTGCTATTATTCATTTGCATTTGATTTTGTTAAAATTTGCCATCATTGTGATGGCAAAGCACTTCTAAAGCCCATAGGCAGGAGTGGAGCATCAAGGAAGGCAGACTGTTGAATCTAAAGGTCACCGATAACAAGGAATCATAACACCTAAATAACTGCGGGTGCAGCAGTATAGTCCTAGAGACACTGGTGGTGACAGCACTGGGGGTGAATGTTAAAGATGTCACAACAACAGTCACCTTGAATCCTTGTAATGAGACGGGGAGGAAAAAAAAATCACACAGCATGCACATAACACTCGCTGCCACCGTTGACTCACATTTCTAGTGTTTGTATAAATAATGTCTGAGAAGAACATATCTCTTACAAAGAGGCCTTGTCAAGGAGGCAAGAGGAAGAAGTCAATCCCATCTCGCAGCATTACAGGCAAAGAGCAAAAGAAAAAGCAGCTAGTTTTGTGCACTTTACTGCTCCTTTACAATGGAACAACATGGCTTCGGAGTGCCGGCTTTCAAGGATTTGAAAAGTTCTACCTTCCATCTTTCCCCGAGAGCTTGTCATGCCATTTCCTAGATGATGAAAAGCCCTGAGCAAAAGCCCTGCAAGAAGAGGGGCTCAGGCTCAGCAATCTCCTCCTTTGTCATAATGTGATTACTTCCTGTTGTAAAAATAAGGGAATCTGATCCTGTTGGGTGCTGACTGCGTGTAAAAGGTAACATTTTCATGGTAATTTCTCTAGTAGATAGAAAATGATGGAAGGGCTGTTTTTATTTGGATGTGTTCATGTACAGTAATCTCATTAACAGGACTATTTTTCCTGCAGAAGCTGTGGGGTGATATTACACTCTTGAAACCCTTTTTCCTCTCAAAAAAATCCCATGTGGTAACTTGGAAAGTGACTTACGACATGTTACTTTTAATATGACCAGCACGAAAGTGGAGGTGGGCATGAATAAATGCCCCGGGTCCAAACACTGGCAAAGTTTGTGTCCCGTGCCAAGCTGTGCACCTCATTGAAGGGAACGGAGCTTTTGCAACAAATCGCTGGCAATTGCCATATTTGTCAAGGAAAAACCACGCTCTGAATAACACAAGAATGGCCCCGCTAGATCAGACCTGTGGTCCAGATCCTGTGTCTACTCAGTGATCCACTCCACATCTTCTGTGCACTGGAAATTTTGTGAGTATGAGATGTGTCAACCTGCTTCTAAAACTTAAGAACAGGGGTTGGCGGCCAACAGCGCATGGGTGAGATCCAGTTTGAGGATGTGGGGTTTCTGTGGCATTTGGTGTTGGGGGGCTTCAGCTGCAGCAGGCAAGTGCCTGCAGTGACCAGGTCCTAGTGACCAACGGTCCGCGTCCAACTTGGGGTGGGTCATTCTGGCTTGCAGCAAGGAAAAAGTAAAGAGATTCTCTGCTTAGGAGTAAAGAGATCGACTTAAAAAGGAGGTTTTACATCTCTCTCAAGCCTTTTCTGTAATATTAAATATTTCAGACACTAGATAAGCACGTCCTATTGGGGTACAGCGAGCCTCAAGGCTCCAGAGGAAGGTTCTCTCCACTTCTGGCATGTATTTATAGCCCCAGCTCTGTATTTAAGGGTTTTGTTTCTTTTATTTCAAATCACAACCTATTCATTCCTGATCTACAATTACCCAATAGTTAGATTGGCCCCAGCGGTAAGACCCCTTTCACTAGTAGAACAACAACTGTAGAGCCTTTTATCAGATGCGATCTTTCAGAGCCCAGATATAAGAAATACAAATGATTGGGTTCAAAAGAGGAGTGACTACTGGGGGGAAAATCTAGGACCTCCAAATATATAAGAAGTCAGATTAATAGTTGGACATTGGATCTACAAGTCTCTTGTGGCCTTAAAAATCAATGATTTTGTAAAAAAAAAAAAAAATGTCCAGGCCAAAAATGCAAGATCTCATGCTTTGTTTTAGGGTTCGCTTAGAGTGGCATTTCTGGGACTTATGATGGTGTTGGAGAGATTTCAAGGGAGGGAAGAAAAAACCCCCAAGAAATGATATAAAACTTGTAGATTTGGATCAACGAACTCTGTTAGAAAAATTGCTGCCTAGGGTCCCCTTGGTGCTAGCTGTAATTGTTTTGCAGTGCTTAGTTGCCAGACTGATGGGAGCCTTGGGACAAGCTGAAAAAGCCAATCAGCCAGAGATGAGATAAGACGCTTGGTCTATGAAGCAAGACATTCCTGCATGCCTCAGATGGGCCCTTGTTAGCACGGTGTTGCAGGTACAAGTAAAATGCCTTTGTTTATCTTGCCGGGTAATTGCATCTCGAGCCTCAGTGAGAGGTAGCTGGATCAGGAGAGTCTTTTGCAAAGCCCATGTACAGAATTTGGATCTGGAGCGGGTCTGGAATTAAAACCACTCCTCCGGATCCAAAGAGTTCATGGCTGGTGACGTGTGATTCTTCAGAAACACCCAGTGTGATGCTATAATCATTTAGTCTGCAGCTGCACAGCCAGCTACTTCGACTAGAGGATGCCAGCTAAATCACAAACCCTGTGTTGGTGTATACACAAGGAAGCAGAATAGCCCACACCCAGGGGAGCCCTGCTAATTACGGCTCCATTAGCAACAAGGGAGAGCACTAGCTAAGAAAAATGCTTTATTGGCAGGTCCCTGGGTGGGGAGTGTAACAAATGATCCTGAATTACCAACGTTCAGCCCAACTTGACTTCTGCAATGGGGATCCCATAATTTCCTATAGGAAATTCTTCCACCAAGAGTCAAACTACAAGTTCATTTCTACCCATTGCCTTTGGTTTTCTAATGTGCATGCTGGATTCTTGGTTTGTGCCTAATTGAATACTGATCAGAGTAGTCCAGAGATGCCATATCACTCCCCCTGACTCCCATCTGCTTGGCTCCTGTGCATGGGTGTTTCTTAGAGCAGCTCTGTCCCAGAAATGAAAACTGCAGGCCGGGAGAATGCAGCGTAGGTCCTGTCTACACTGCAGTAACAGCAAGTCTTGGCAAGGACCGAACCAAGGACAGCTGCCCACGCCCTGCCTACATGCACGTGCCAAGCACTGGTCAGGCCACTCCGGATTTGTCTCATTGTGCCTGCTCTCAAATCTTCCATGTTTAGTGTGAACTGAGGGTGGCCACTGGGGATGAACCTGGGATGGTTTCAGCAGCAAAGATCTAGGTCTAGGTCTGGAGTGAGTCATGAGGTTCAGGCAGGCAGGGCATACTTAGCCCTTTCCTGGTTGGGATAAGGATGAACCTGCTCAGGAAAGGGGTTGGACTAGATGACTTCTGGAGGTCCCTTCCAGCCCTACTTTTCTATCATGATTTTATGATTCTCATGGGTGCCTGGCTCCCATAGGAGCATCCTAGCAAGCTTGGTCTCTTCTTAAGGCTGGCGCATAAACAGGGGAGGTGTTGGGAGGGACACCCCCGCACACTACCATTTTTTCACAGGCCACTGATCAACCTACAGGACAAGCTTATCCACCCCAGGAACACCCATCTTTGCAAAGAAGCCTCTTAAGATTTTGCCCTCCCTCTACAAAAGCCTGTGGCTATGACACAGTAGACCAACGTCAAGAAGTGGGTACAGAAGTCCTTGTCTTCTTGGTGCTACGAGAAAATCCCCTTGGCATTGAAATGACTTTTCACAACCCTCTTTCTGCTGTGAGATCCAGGGAGCCTCCCTGCCTATGAGCTAGGAATCTAGGTTAGCCAAAGCATCAGGAAATGCAAACCCCGCATTGACTGAGGGGCAGACTAGACGGCGGAAGAGCCCTTTTCCTTCTCGGTGCTGCTATTGTTCTACAATATTTGATTGCTCTAAATTAAAAGGCATGTCACAGACACAATTAATGAACCTGAACAATCACAGGTGCAAAACACCATGATAACGAGTTGGGCGGGGTGCTGCTCATCTACATTTAATGATTAGTAAGTGGAGTCTTTTAAATGGAAATAGCATGAACTCCATACACTAAGCCACATGATGAGAACTGACTCTTGCTTCTCCTTAAACCATGCAAAACTTTAATTGATTCCTATGAGAGTAAGGTAAGCACGGTTCACTGCTTGCTATATGGCAGGAAGAAATGCCTCCCATGGTGGCTGAAAATGAAGATAAAGACTGTGAATCGGCTCCGAAAAATAAAATAGTGCTGGACTCCTGTGGCATGCAGGTGAGTGCAAAGAAACCCAGTCATTCCATTTAATAATTCATTTTCTCATGAGCTGGAAAATTACTGGTTTAAATTTTTCGTTGCTCCTATGGTTCAAACAATCTTTTCATAACATTCTTTAATTCCCTCCCAACTCCACAGGTCGAAGCAAACCCTTTCTGTGGGCAAACATTATTCAAGATTTCACAGTTAGCATCGCTGCAGCCTTATTGTAGCAGATTAGCGGGGAAAATCACCAAATATTTTCCAGTCTTAAAAGGGACTGCTGAAATACGGGCCACGGCTGGCTCAGTGGTTTGCTAAGAGGATGCGAAGTCCTTCATCCCAGGGTCATATGAGGCTACATTGAGCCTGGATTTGTAGAAATTGGGCCCATCTGCAAGAGATGTTTAGTGCACAGTAGACTAATTAACTGTGCGGTAAATGTCTGGCTGCCTATGTGTGCGCCCCGAAACTAATAACTCTGCAGCAGGGTAGTACTAGTAAACACAGGTACTACCCTGCTATGGAGATTTTTTGTAACCAGCAGCGTACATGTAGACGCTATCCTGGCAGGCTGGGGCACAGTGCGCTTCAGTGCAGGGCTAGTTGACAGGCAGCACCCATGCTGAGCACCCTTGTGCCTCAGCCAGCTGCTCCACAGTATGTGGAGCCTGGTAGGAGTAGCCCTGGGCTGGCAGGTTGACCCTCCAGGTTCTCTGCCAGCCCAGGCTGCTCCAACCTGGCTTCACGTGCTGTGCATGAATAAACTCTGGAGTAACATGCTCCAGATTTTTTTGCTCCCAGGCACACATTTAAATGGCACCCATGGGAGCAAAGAACTCTGGATCAATAAGCTCCGGAGTTTATTTCTGCCCATTAATTGCATGTGTAGATGTGCCCAGCGTGCCCCAATCTGCAAAGATACTAAATACTTGCACAGTGCCGATTCTGTTGGTAATATTCTGGTCCAGTTCAAGAGAGCCAGAGCTCACTGGGAGCATCTACATGTGCAAATTTACTGCACAGTAACCAAAATTACTGCGCGGTACTGGAACGCATCAACATGTGCACACCCATACTGCACAGTAAATATGGCGACTTACTCTGACTTGAGTATAAATTTTATACCTGGATCATGCAAATTTGATCATGCAGGTATCAAATTTACATCCAATAGTTACTGTGCAGGAACACATGTGTAGATGCCTTACTGCGAAGTAACACTGTGCATGTGGGCTGACTTGGGACTAACTTTAACCCCAAGTCAGTCCACACACAGTGTTACTGTGCTTTAATGTCTGCATGTGTAGACGCTGGCCTCTTCCTGCTTCCTGCACAGTAACTTACTGCGCAGTAAATTTAAGCTAGCGTAAATGCACGTGTAGACACTCCTACTAAGGGCATTTTTACATATGCAAGCGCCTTAGTGCTGGGCACTTTGAAAAGTGCCCAGCGCTGCATCACTTGCAGTTGTGTAAGTGGTGTAATGTGTGTTAGCACTGAGAAAATGGCAGCAGTGCCCTTTTGAGCTAACCACATAGAAGGTGTTTTAGTTCAAAAGGGCACTGCTGCCATTTTCTGCATGCTGACGTGCAGTTCACTGCTTATACAACTGCACACGGTGCAGTGCAGTTCACATCAGACATACGGGTTTAGTGGCAGAAAATGACGTGCTAAAGAACTTGAATGTGACATCCAAAGATCACTTGTTGGCTGTTTTGACTTTACTCCAGTTGGAACGCCAGCTCGGTCATGGCTTCTGTTCTAAGATCTCCAACACGTGTACCAGTCAGGAAGTCCACATGTACAGGTAGATGAGAATGAGAACAAGAAATTTCACACACTGCTGATAAGCAGCCTTCTAAAATTTAGCCCATGTCAATCAAGACCGTTGTACAAAAGCAAATCTCAATTTAGTATAGAAGCAGATTAACACATTTCTTGCACTAAGGGCCAGAATTGAAGCTAGTTGATCAAGGAAAAGCCTTCCAATGACAGTGGCGAGTTTTTGGATGAAGATCTCTCTTTGGATTCAAAGTTATAGCCTAGTTCAGAAATTTTCATAGTGAGGCATTCAGTCTCATCAATGTACAAGCTCAAGTCCATGTCCCTGCTCAATTACCCTGATGAATCAGGACTCTTAAAAAATATAATGAAAAAAGTTTTTAGTTTTTAATTCCCAATTTACTTGGGTGTAGAAAATGCACCATAATTAATTACCAACTATATGAGTGCCCATAAAAGATTTTATTACTGGTTAACAAACCCCTGAGAGAATGATAAATGGTTTTAAGTGGTTAGAAACCAGCAATCATGCATCACATCGTTTCCAGTGTTTCTGAGAAAAGTTCTCCCAATTTTTTCCACTAGAATTTTGCACAACGGATTGGCTAATTTATTCCAGATCATTTATCTCTGTTCTCCTGAGCATCCATTCCTGTCTTTACTGATCTTCTATGGAAGAAAAACCACAAAGTCTAGATCAGGCATCAGGAATAATGAATAAAATAAACATCACCTAGAAGAAACCATGCTCAGTTAAAGTTAATGTTCTGACTTAAATCAGAAAAAGCAAAGTGGCAGCTTTTTGGTCACGTGTTTTTTTATTAAATGAACTTTAAAGTGCTATTAGACATAATATTAGTTCTTCACTTTGATTCACCAAGATATAACCAAGTATATTCATAGGGTCATGAAGGAATCTAACTGGACTATGGTTGATGGATAGAGCGGGAACAAAGGAGGAGGCTTAGTCACCTTTGCAAGCATCCCAAAATCTGCGTAGGGTCTGCTTCTCTTCCTAGACCCTTCACAAGCTTCAGCACATTCTTGGGGATCCTGTGATCTGGCATTCACTTGACAACATGACCAAGACACCTGAGTCTTTTCTTACTAATCAACGTTTCCATGAACGGCATACCAGCACAATGTAATGCTTCTACATTTGTCGCCCTGTCTTGCCATCTTCTTTGAAGAATTTTGCAGGCATTGGGTAGGAAAGCTGTTTAGTCTTTAGACATCTAGCTGTTAAAGGCATAGGTTTTCCATATAAACGCTGCTGGAGGGAAGTCAGCCAAGACCTGAACTGTTTATAGTAATGAGAAACCTGGAGATGATCTTATTGTACACATGGAATCAGTTGGCCCCATCCCAAACTGTAGCACGGATGGGTCAAATTTGAACATACCCAAAAGTGTGAAAATTCACAGGAATTAACTGCAACCCATGTGTTGCAGAACTGTCACTAGTTCCCAGCAGTGGGAAAGATCGTCTATACTGCTTCTCTTATGGGGACAGAGGATATGAATCCACAGAGCTGTGCTGGGGACACCAAAACTCTTTAAATAGAAAACAAAAGACAGAACTGAAAAGGTTAAAGTCATTAGAAAAATCTATGATAGGCAAAAACGGAAACAGATACCTGAGAACTTGGGGGTGGTACATTGTAATGCACTCCAGTGCATTGTTTCAATGGCAAAAATACCACTGAAAGTCAAATCTCTGCTGAGATGCACTGAACTGAATTAATTTCCATGGCGCTGCCTGACCCCACAGGTCTGATTCCAGCTTGAAGCCATGGGGCAGATCCTTTCACTGAATAAGAGATGCTTGAGTTGAAAAGGCCAATGATTTCATGTAATTCACTTCCCCGAGGTGTTACAGATTCAAAGACGCATGGACTTTGATCCGAGACCTAACCAGTTTGCAATCAGTCTCAAAGAGCTTGGGGTCAAATCTCCCTTCGGTGGCTCTAGAAAGGGTCAGTGAAGGGGGAAAGGAAGATTTCGATTTTTACTCTATTGACCTGGGTGGGTTGGCAAGAGTGTTAGCTGCAGAGCTTACTGAATTCAGCAAAGAAAGAGAAGAACAAGTTCATGAGTGAAGTGGATGGAAGAGAACAGCGTTATTGGATGGTGAGGGTCTTCAGGTCAAAATATGGAGAGGGAGCGGATGTGGAGAAGACAGATTAACCTTGTATTTGAATTGACGCTCCACACTCTTTACTATCTGAGGTGGCATTTCAAAGAGAGGAAATCCATGACAAGCACACATAGCTGAGTGTGCACTGCATGTAACATTTCTGAAGTTGGGAAAATCCCCCAGTGACATTCAAAATGCTGAACAAAATGTTGATTTCTCATTCGTCCCAGGCTGCGGTTTCCCTGGTTGCTTTAACTAAAAATATCGAAAAAATGTCAACAATGTAATTTGAGCTATTTTACCGAGTTAACGGGACAGTTTATTTCTTCAAGTGAATTTTCAGTCTGAGTCCTATGTCCGCTGGGGATTAGTAAATTCTTTGCTGTAGGAATTTAGGTGGAACATTTATTCCCAAATGATGAACCACTTTAATCAGCTGAGTAAGCTTCAGCTAAGCCGCAGCGTTGATCTTTCTCATTTATTCAAAGTTGCTCAAAGAGGACTTAAATCTTATGAATATTAATACTATGATTTGCTCTTTTTTCACCCTAGAAATAATTCCTGTAATGACAGATAAATAATTCCTGTAATGACAGATGGAGATACAATGACCTTATTCAACGCAGTCTCTTTATATGTAAATTTAGCAGTTACCCTTATTCTTTGGCATCTCTGACTGGCAGGCTGTGCAAAAGGTGGAAGTGGGAATTGTCAGGGTCCTTTGCTGCAGAAAGGATCTTCTACTGGTTAACTCATAGGAGAGTGTCTGTGACTGAGCCTGCCAGCAAGAAAGACAGAGGAAGGAGGGGAAGAGGGAAGAGGGGAAGAAGCTCAAAAGAAAATCTGAGTTCTCACAACACTTTTGGGACAAGTGGGATAAGGCCACCCTCAGGATAATGGTCCGGGAAGACCCCCAACCAAGGTAGAGGCAGCCTCAAGATGGATCTGCCTTGGTTTTACACAAGGTCCAATGTCTGCTGGAAAAGATCTTGGAGAGTTTTAGTTGCTATTGTGTCAATATCCAGCCAAAACACACGCGTGTGATAAAGCAAGTCGTTTGCACATCAAGTGTGTTAATTCCATGGTCTTGGTCACTGAGTCGGGAGAACCAACCCTGAGCAGGGAAACCAATCTCAGAGCCATTTGTAGATCTTCTACACATAATGTAATTCAATTTCTTCCCCTGGATATCCTGCACATTTACTAGGCTGCTATTTTCTAGTTTCATAGGAACTGATGTAATCATTAGCAGGAGGAATACAGCTGCAAGGGGGACGTAAAATTTGAAGTGATATATAAATAATATAATATACCTGTATATAATTTACAAGTTAGCTCTTCGTGGGGCACTGCTTTGTTTCCATTAGCTGTTGTCAGGCGGCACGCAGTATGAATAACTCATCAGAGGACGTGCTCACTAGCTGCAAGACAATGGATGTTCCAAGCCAGTGGCAATCGAGAAAACAGACAAAACAAAAATGAGTGACTTTGGATGTAGACGGACATGACAATTATACTGGTGTCAAATTATATGTAGAAGCTGTTCCAATGTAACTGTTACCTCTACGTGCTCCCATAGGGATACACCTGTAGAAAAACACTTCTAACTTTAACACTATGTCATTCAGGGGTAAAGCTACTGTGATTTAGCTCAGCTGTATGACTAGAAGAGCATGCGTGCATCACAGCTGCACAATAACTGATGCGGGTACCAAGCAGCAACCCCGTTCCCCATTTAAACTGGCTGAAACGTGTGTCTGTCGCCAGCCTTTGTGATAGAGGTAGCATCAAAGTGCTGTCTTAGCATTAACCATATGGTCTCACTCCACTTTTGCAGGCCTTTTTTTTTACTAAATTCATGATTTATTTGATTTATTTTCCATTTTAAATACCTACCTATCTGCTTGCCTGCCGGTCTTTGCCTTCTGAGACGGAAAAAGACTCTTTTTAGCTGTGTAGTGCCATGCTAGATAAATCTCACCCTCAGAAACTGGCCTCCAGTTTTCTGTCATCTGTAAACATAGCCCTGAAACTGTTTCACCTCAAGCTCAAGTGACCAACTGTCCTGGAGTTCCTGGGACAGTCCTGAAGTTAGGGCTGTGTCTTGGGGTCCCCAGTGGGCGTTTGTGCTAAATGGGGAAAATTAGTCCTAAATCTATTTGCCAAATTGGGAAAGCAACAGGTATGAAGTACTGCTGAGCAAACCAGCAATAGTGTGCATGTGGCTCTCTCATTAGCTGGCTGTATTTTAGGCTCTCCATCATTTCTCCCACTGACCTTGGCTCAGCAGTAGACCTATAATATGCTGCTTCTGGTGAAGGTAGAAGTCTTTTGTCACTTCTTATTTTCAGGATGCCCTGCAACAGCAGTCACTTGGTGGGCAGGGACGCTACAGCAGTGTTATATACAGCTGTACAATACTGTGACCACGCTAATTAGCCGACCAGTTGTACCTCGCCAAAGCAGCTATATTGCACTTGATCTGAGCCCACAAAAGGCTACTGTACTACTTCCCTTCCCAGCTAAACTGCTTCGGGTCCTGAAGGTCTGCAGTGGGCTTTTGATCTGTGGTGAGTCCTGGATTTGATCCCCAAAGTTGGTTGCTTTCCCTAGTGCACTCCAGAACATAAGAACATAAGGACTGCTATTGACTGGGTCAGACCATAGGGCCCAATATCTTGCCCAATATCCTGTGACACAGTAGCAGAGAGGGGATACTGTAAGGGAGAGTGAATTGGGTCTGGCCAGGGTTTTTCCCTAATGTTTCTTTCTCACTTGTGTCGGCGATCAGGTATTAGCACTGACCAGTCATACTGAGGCTGGATTTCATAGAATCATTACAAGTTTTGGTTGAAGGGGACCTCAGGAGGTCACATCTAGTCCAACCCCCTGCTCAAAGCAGGACCAGCCCCAACTAGATCATCCCAGCCAAGGTTTTGTGTAGCTGGGTTTTGAAAACCTCCAAGGATGGAGACTCCACCACCTCTCTGGGTGACCTGCTCCAGTGCTTTACTACCTTCCTGATATCTAATCTAAACTTCCCTTGCAGCAACTTGAGACTGCTGCTCCTTGTTGTGTCATCTGCCACCACTGAGCTCCATCCAGCTCCATCCTCTTTCGAACCCCCTTTGAGCTAGTTGAAGGCTGCTATTAAGTCCCCTCTCAATCTCCTCTTCTCTAGACTAAACAAGCCCAGTTCCCATAGTCCTTCCTCATAAATCATGCCCCCCAGCCCCTTCACCATTTTTGTTGCCGTCCATGGACTCTCTCCAATTTATTCACATCTTTTCTGTAGTGAGGGGCCCAAAACTGAACACAGGACTCCAGATGTGGCTTCACAAGTGCTGAATAGAGGGGAAGTATCCCCTCCCTTGACCTACTGGTAATGCACCTACCAATGCAGCCCAGGATGCCATTAGCCTTCTTGGCAACAAGGGCACACTGCCTGCTCATATTTGGCTTATTGTCCACTGTAACCCCCAGGTCCTTTTCTGCAGAGCTGCTATCCAGAAAGTCAGCCCCCAGCCTGTACTGGTGCATGGGATTGCTCCCTCCTAAGTGCAGGACTTTGCACTTGTCCTTGTTGAACCTCATAAGATTCCTTTTGGACAATCCTCCAAGCTGTCTAGGTCACTGTGAATCCTAGCCCTACCCTATCCTAGCATATCTACTAGCACCAGCTTGGTGTCATCTGTAGACTTGCTGAGGGTGCACTCTATGCCATCTTCCAGGTCACTGATGAAGACATTGAACAAAACCAGGCCCAGGATCGACCCCTGGGGAACTCTACTTTATACCGGCAGCCAACTAGATATTGAGCCATTCATTACTACTCTCTGAGCCTGATGATCCAGCCAGTTTTCTATCCACCTTATAGCCTGTACTTCCTTAGCTTGCCTGGCAGAATGTTGTGGGAGACAGTATCAAAAGCCTTGCTAAAATCAAGGTACACCACATCCACCAGTCTCCCCACATCCACCTTGTCATAGAAGGCAATCAGGTTGGTCAGGCATGACTTGCCCTTGGTAAATCCATGCTGATGGTAAATCCATGCCCTTGGTAAATCCATCCATGATTGTTCCTAATCACCGTCTTCTTCTCCGAGTGCTTAGAAATGGATTCCTTGAGGATCTGCTCCATGATTTTTCCAGGGACTGAGGTGAGGCTGACTGGTGTGCAGTTCCCTGGATCCTCCTTCTTCCCTTTCTTAAACATGGACACTATGTTTGACCTTTTCCAATCATCCGGGATGATTCAGTGCAAATTAAAAACAAGTGCAGCATTTATAGACTTTTCCTCTGCATATGACACTGTTTGGAGAAAAGAACGTTTGCTAGAGTTGGCGTACGTCATCAAGTGCAGACCAACTCTTGCACTAATAAACATGTTTCTATCAAACTGTAGATTCCGCACATCTCAGCGAGGATTTGAGCTGCTGGTGAATGCTAAATGATGATCTCCTTCAGAGGTCTGTTCTTTCTCTGATTCTTTTCAACATATACACTAGTGACCTCCCACTGACAGCATTGCGTAAGTTTATTTACACTGACGATATTGCATTAGCCACACAAGATGATACTTTCAAGGCAACAGAAAAAGTCCTCAAGAATGATCTGCCCACCCTAGAGGACTATTTCCAAACTTGATGCTTGAAACCTAACACAGCTAAGACAGCCATTTCCTCGTTCCACCTTAACAACAGTCAGATCAACAAAATGCTAAATGTACAATTTTGTGGAACCAAAATTATGCACAAAAAACACCCATGGTACCTTGGAATCGCTCCAGATTGAACTCTTCGTTACTGCCAGAACCTCAAATTACTGGCAAAAAGACAGCGACAAGGGTAAACATTATAGACAAGCTCCCTGGAACATCCTGGGGAAGCGATGTTCCTTGGTACAGCTGAAAACTGTGCTCCCATGTGGTGCCAAAGCCCTCATACCTGTCACATGGACACACAGGTGAACACCACCATGTGAGTAGTAAGTGGTGCTCTAAAATCCATGCTGCTCCTGTGGCTTCTGGTGTTATTGAATATTGCTCCCTCCATGGTGAGAAGGGTTTCAGCCATACTTTGAGCATACAAAAAGGTCATGGCTGACCCTGAGCTCCTATTGTATGAAGATATCTGCCCCCCTTCAAGATGTAGGCTTAACCCAGGAAAGCTTACTGGTTATACACGCTCCAACTTTCATTGAACAGTCTGGACACTGAGAGCCGCTGGCATTAAATCTGGTCTGCATCAACAGTGTGCAACAAAAATGTGGTCATAGATCCAATGATGAAGCTTCTGGGATTCCACCTGCAATGTAATTATTGGACTGCCCTGAACTGCATTTGTATGGGACATGGAAGGTGGGCCTATTTATTGAACAAATCAGGAACTCACCGAATTGTGTATGCGGTGAGGTGCAGTAAATGAGCCACATTGCAAATTCCTGCCCTGAAATTGCATATCCTGGAGGGATTGAAGCAATCCACTTAGCCAGCCCGAATGTTATCAACTGGCTATCAACCCTCAACATACAACTTCAATTAACCTGCATCTTCTCTGCTATTGCTTGCCATAGCCATACGAAAGAAGAACTTGCAGCCTCCAGCATTTGAAGTATAGGAAGTTCTAATTCAGAGGCTATATCCCTAACTCCCATGTGCAATAACTACTTAAAGGTAGGGAGGCAGGAATTTATAGTAGGAATCTGTGTTAATATTGGGCTTGGACTTCTCTTAAATTTCTCTGTAGAAAAGGAACGTGCAATTTTGTGCAAGATTCCCAAAGTTTTTCCTAACACGATCTCTGTGGACACTAGTGTTTGCAACAACATTCAGTTATGTCCTGATTACATAAATGAATGGAGACTGGACCTTGAATTTAAACCTAATGAAGGGCTGGAGAGAAGGCAGAGATTATGCAATTCAACACCCAAGAGCAATACTGAACAGTTTTTATGCTTCATGATTAGACAGGTCATACAGTGTGATTTGTATGATGGTAGAGGTCCCAGAAGATTGGAAGAAGCCCAATGTGGTGCCTATCTTTAAGAAAGGGAAGAAGGAGGGCTTGGGAAATTATAGACCAATCAGTTGGACCTCAATCCCTGGTAAAATTCTGGAGAAAATTATCAAAGGATCCATTACAGACAGGCTAGAAGAAGGCAGTATTCTGAAAGATAGCCAACATGGCTTCATTATGGGCAGGTCATGCCAGACCAACGTCATTTTCTTCTATGATCAGGTAACTTGCCACCTGGATAGAGGGAATGAGGTTGATATCATATACCTGGACTTCAAAAAGGCCTTTGACCTGGTCTTCCACAAGGTCCTCATGAAAAAAATTGGGAAAATGTGGCCTTAACTACTTTACAGCCTGGTGGCTAGGTAACTGGCTCCGTGGTAGGACCCAAAGAGTATTGATTGATGGAACTAAGTCGTCATGGCAGAGGGAGACCACTGGGCTCCCTCAGGGTTCAGTACTTGGACCAGTGCTTTTCAACATGTTCATCTACGATTTGGATTCGGGTATTAAAAGTGAACTAGAAAAGTTCACTGACGACACCAAACTATGGGAGAGTGTGGTCACACTGAAGGACAGGCTGGCAATACAGGCCAACCTGCACAGGCTCGTGACCTAGGTGGACCTCAACCTGATGTTGTTTAATATGGAGAAATGTAAAGTGCTCCGTATGAGGAGAAATGATCCACAACACACAGGCTCGGCAGTGCTACTCTTGCTACCACCACATCTGAATGAGACCCAGGTGTCATGATAGGCAACAAAATGAACATGAGCCACAAATGCAATGCCGTAGCTGACAGACCTAGTCAAACACTGGCATGCATCTACTGAGGCATCTCGAGCAAGGCTAAGGATGTCATCCTCTCTCTCTACTCGGCCTTGGTGAAACCACAGCTGAAGTACTGCGTCCAGTTCTGGGTGCCGCGCTTCAGGAAGGATGTGGAGAAGCTCAAGAGAGTCCAAAGGAGGGCCACATGCATGATTAGAGGCTTAGAGACCAGGTCATATGAGGAGAGGCTGAAAGACTTGGGACTGTTCAGCCTGGAGAAGAGAAGACTCAAAGGGGACTTGGTGGCAGCCTATAAGTATATCAAGGGCTTATATCTGGGCCTGGGCGGGCAACTGTTCACCAAGACCCCCCAGGGGAGGACAAGAAATAATGAGCACAAACTGATTGAAGATCGCTTCAGGCTAGAACATAAGGAAAAACTTCTTTAAAAGTCGAGTACCAAGAGCTTGGGACAGACCAGAGGTGGCACAGTTATCCACCCTGGAGATCTTCAAAAAGTGTCTTGATGCCCATCCTGCTGGGGTCATCTGATCCCAGTGGTCTTTCCTGCCCAAGTGCAGGGGACCTGGACCCGGTGATTTGTAAGGTCCCTTCCAGCCCCTAACAACTATGAAACTATGAATTTAGTACCACTTAAAATTTCCAGTGTGTGCAGAGCTGTACAAGTTATAGGGGAAGGCAAGGTCCCTGACCTGATGAATTAGGTCTTGATTTAGGGTCCAATTCAAAATCAGTCAAAACCAGTGGGATGCGTTCCATGGCCTTGGACAGGTTTTGTGTCTTATGCCTCTTGTACCATAGACTCCTCAATAAATATGCTCATTTTCAAATGTTCTCGTATCCAGGAGCATCCACAAGGCAATTCCCCTAGATTGGAATCCAGCCCCATAATTGTAGCTGCTCAGACTTTCTTCCTCTGCAAAAAAAAAGACCAAACATTTATTTTTTGTTTTCTTCATGGATTTTTCTTTTCATATCAGAAGGAAGAAAACTTTTAAATGGAAGTAAATATGTATATATATAGATAAAAAGGATTTTATGTTAAAAAAGAAATAGAAGAAAATTTGCCTTTTTAGCCAGAAAGGCATTTTTGTCAAAAGAAAATGTCAGTGGAATACATTTATTTCCATATTACTACATGACATTATTACAACCACACTTTTGTTTCAGGGCATTTAGCATCTGTTCTTTATGGTAACATCTTTTATGACAAATAAAACACTTAGTGAAACTGTAGAGATCCTGTAGTCCTTAACTGCCCTGGGAAAACCATCATGAGAAATCTCTTATCAAGACGACTATCAATGAAGTATTCCATATTATTCACCTATATTATGGTGTGGGGAAACTAATGCAATCAAAAGAAATGAGATTAAGATATCCGTTCCACAATCGTCATTGCTGGAGTTTGGTATTGCCCCCTCTTAGAAGGCTGGGGTTAAAAATGCTTCTTCTACTCCTTATTTCTCCCGTTTCCATTAGAAGATCATAGACTCATAGAAAAGGAGGGTGGGAAGGGACCTCAGGAGGTCACATCTAGTCCAACCCCATGCTCAAAGCAGGACCAGCCCAAACTACATCATCCCAGCCAAGGCTTTATCTAGCCAGGTTTTGAAAACCCCTATGGATGGAGTTTCCACCACCTCCATGGGTAACCTGTTCCAGTGTTTTACTACCCTCCTAGTGAGAAAATTCTTCCTAATATCTAACCTCAACTTCCCTTGATGCAATATGAGGCCGTTGCTCCTTGTCTTCATCTGCCACTAGTGAGAACAGTCCAGCTCCATCCTCTTTTGAACCCCCCTGCAGGGAGCTGAAGACTGCTATTAAGTCTCCTCTTCTCTAGACTAAATAAGCCCAGTTACCCCCATCTTTCCTCCTAAGTCATGTTCCTGAGCCCCCAAACCATTTTTGCCACCCTCCGCTGTTTTATGCTGCTGCTTACAGCTTCCTTTGATTTGATAAATTGTGGGTGTTCCCTGCTGGGCCCCCTGCAAAGGTGAATGTAGAAGAAAAATCACCATTATAGTTTCATAGTTTCAGGGTCGGAAGGGACCTAATAGATCTTCTAGCCCGCCCCCCCGCCAGGGCGGGAGAACAACCCAAAAAAAAACCACACACCCTAAAAACAAAAACGGGACTCAAATGAGTCCAGCCAGGTAAGTATCCAGCCTCTTCTTAAAGATCCCCAGGGTAGGGGCCAGCACCACCTCCCTTGGAAGTTGGTTCCAGCTCCTAGCCGCCCTAACTGTGAAGTAGTTTTTTCGGATGTCCAATCTGTACCTCCTCTCCATCAACTTGTGCCCATTACTCCTTGCTATGCCAGCGGGGGCTAGGGGAAACAGCGTCTCCCCCAAACCCTTCTGGTTCCCCCTAGTGAGTTTATAGACGGTCACCAGGTCCCCCCTCAGCCTTCTCTTGTGGAGGCTGAATAGGTTCAAGTCCCGCAGTCTCTCACTGTAGGAGACTGAATAACTCACATTGAATAATACACACTGGTAAAATTTGTAATCTTATCCAAATTTGTGATAGCTTATCTCAGATTTTTCCTCTTTAAATTTTTCTGTAACAAACTTTCTTCCTTAATCATAGGCTTCCCAAGAGGTAAGTTTAAGTATGTCATCGTTGGCTTACAAGTTATGCTATTAGCTCAGTAATGGTCCCATTTGCCTTGACGTTACAAACTCTGGACTTTTCAAATGTACTTCTGACTGGAAGGAGCATAACCGTGATCAGTGTAGGTATTTTCAAGGATCCTGCAGTCAAATAGATCCAGATCAATTGATCATTAACCAACAGGAACAGTTATAGTCGTGTCTTTTGTTTTTCTTGAAGCCATATAATAGCTTGATAACCTGGCACTAAGCTTGGTTCTATCATCTTCAAGGGTCTTTGAAAATTTTAACCAATTCATTCTTACCGCAATGAGGGGAGGCTCTCTAGGAACTCTACTTTATAAAAACGAAGGCCACAAAATCAACTTGCATCAAAATTCGGATGTACAAGGAATCCAAGCTGAGTAGTGTGAAGAGGATGGGAGGAGCAGAAATAGCAGTAGCCATGACTGGACCAGCTATCACGGTACCGCCAGCAGCGCAGTCTCTGTTGCTGCCCCATGTGTTACCGCCACTCAGGGTGCTCAAGTGTCTAGTTGTGCCTCTGACCAAGATGGGTGTTTTAGCTATTCCACTAGGCCAGCCACCCTGATGATGGACATATTTTTATTTGTATTAGCTTACCACCCAGGAACCCTACTGGTTTAACCCTTTAGTGGGCCCTAGGCAAACAAATTTGCCCCATTGAACCCCCCTCCCCATCCCAGCACTGCCTCCCATGGAAAGTGTGGCTCAGAGCCGCCACCAGGAAGCAGCTGCGGTGGTGGTGGTGGAGGGGATGGGAAGGGATGGGGAAGGAGGTGCATAGGATCCTTCATGCCGTGGTGACGGAGTGAAGGATTGGAGCCCCCCACAGCTCAGGGCCCCAGGCATGTGCCTAATTTGTCTATGCATTAATCCAGCTCTTCCTACTGTTACAGGCCATGGCCCCTAGTGCAAGGTGCTGTACAAAAATACAGAGCAAAAAGATGGTTCCTATCCAGAAGTGCTTATAATCCAAGTACAAGGCAGGAGATAAAAGATGGAAACAAGGGATCAATGTAAGTATAAGGGAGTCAACAAGACCATTTTGGTCAGGGATCACTAAGACAATTTGGGTCATGAGTCTCAGCCTACCAGCAGCCCAAACCATTGCTGAATTCTTTGTAAGTGGTCTGAAAGGTGGGTAATAAACTAGAGTTGTGGATGTTTGCAGGAACCTCCTCTAGTTTGAGTGCAGCCTGGGAGAGAGCACCAAGGGATTTTTAGCAAGTGAGAAATGAAGGCTGGTGCCATGGGCTGGTCAGAGGTGGGAGGCAATGTGTTAAGAGCAAGTGAGAGAGGAGAAGCATGGCAGGGATAAGGTATGGAGGCCTTGAAAGTGAAGAGAAATGATATAGTTGATGTGGTAGATAGGGGAGCTGGTGGAAGGAGGCACAGAAAGGGGTAGCAGGCAAACTGAATGATCTCTGTAGCAGCCTTCTGGATGGATAGGAGTCAGCCAAGACAGCATTTGCCAGGGGCAGAGAGAAGAAAGCCGCAGTTAAGTAAGGCATAAGAAGATGGGAGCTTGGATGAACATCTTAGCTGGATGAATGGAGACACACAATTTAAAAAAATGGATTTTTTAATTTAAAATCTGTGAGAAGATAGGAAAGAAGGAGATGGGGCAGTCGGTGGGGAAAAATGGGGGCAAAGGTACAGGCTTTTTTTCAGTGAGAGAGCTTAAAATCATGGCTAATATACAAAGATTTATTTTCCCTTCTCCAAGTTCTTCTTGCCACTCTGAAAACCAGATGCAAGGGCAAACTAGAGGAGAATGTAAAAATCGTAGGGTCCAATATATTCTGAACGCGCTGCAAGCGATCCCACGGTAATTGTAGTTTAGCTTAAGATACAAGCAATTGACTTGCCGACCTGATAATCAAATATATGTTCCCAGCAGCAGGCACCATGACAGAGGAGGAATTAATTTAATTAACAATGATACGTGAAACATATAAATAATTTTCAACATGCAAAGCTCTTCAGTAAGGGCAGAGGGGATTTGGGTAGACAATCCAACACTTACATCAGGAACAAAAGGCTTTTGCTGCGTTCCTAGTCAGAGCTTGTTTTGCATTGCCAGGAAATGCATTCGTGTAACAGGCAGTAGGTTAAAAGGCACACCTAAGAGGTTCATCCATTTTTATAAGTCCTGCAAAATTCAGACTGTCAGGAAACCTCATGTTAAAAGTCTCATTATTGATTCCAAAGCAGCCTCCTGAATACTTGGCACTTCAGCCCATTTAACACTAGAACACAAGTTATTAGGGTATCCATCTCTTTCATGCCCAAGCTGAAGGAATGCAGCTCTTTGACGACACAACAGTGCTGCATTAAATATAAGCACGCTTAATAAAACAGCATTTATCTTACTAAGACCCTGGTGGACATGCAGTTGATGGCGTGATTGGATCCGATGCATGATCCTCACAACCATGCTTCCTCTTATGTCCAATGTCCATGGCTGGAGACATGATTGAGTAACTAGTAAGCTCCTGCAGCTGGGAGCCCTGTCACCTGATGGGGCTCCTGGGGGTAGAGAGGGACCATGCTTTTAGTACCTGGATCAGCTGATGGGGCTCCCAGCTGTGCTCCAGCGGCTGCATGTTCAATTAAGGCAGGGACAGGCAATTATTTTGGGCAGAGGGCAGCTTACTCAGTTTGGCAAGCCATCGAGGGCCACATGACAGGCAGCCAGGGGCAGATAAATATTACTTTACTAAATTTTTTAGGGGCCCCGTGGGCCAGATAGAATGGCCTGGTGGGCCGCATTCAGCCTGCGGGCCGCATTTTGCCCACCCCTGAATTAATGGCATGATAGGAACTAGCCACAAAGTTATTATACGTATTTTGTGTAGTAACTTTGTGGCTTACTCCTTGGTTTATCAAGCCATTACTTGCATTAATGTGTGGCTGGGTAACTACTTAAGACATGATTAATCCCATTTTAAGTGCAACATATGCCAGGGGCCTAAGCTTCTCTTTACAAAATAATTGCACCAAATTTTACTTGTCTAAGCCAGGAGGATATCTAGTTACACTGATATAATGGAGTAACTCCCTTTTGACCGCATGAGAACTTTTTAACTCAAGAATTAGATTGGGTCTATATTTCATCTTCACAGGTGTAATGCAACGACACAGTCTAGCGGTAAGCTGCAGAGCAAGGGTTTTGAGCCAGAGAATCTAGCTCGAGGGTAGAGATGACACGGAGGTAGGAATGTGAGACAATGCCCATTGATGAAAAGAAGTCATTCCTTTGATTGCAATGGCCTCTGCTAACTTAAAGGCTGCTTAGTGGAGAGACTCACTTATAAAAAAATAACTTTCCAAGAGTAGCGATACATTCATTTATATCAACGTACATTAATTGCTAGGTCTCCTATTACCGTAGCAGCTGAGCACCACATGCACATGTACTATGTAACACATTTAATTGCTTGCGCTTATGTACCTCTTTTCTGCTTGTTGGTATAATACGATTTCCCAGCCACGTATTATGTTTTGTTGAACATTTAAGCTATTTCTTTCCTCCCTGACTCAGACAAAAACACATTACTCCTGAGAGTAGTTATGTTGAGCACCTGAGGAACGGCTTACATGAGAAAGCATTGAAGAAACAGCCCTTTTGTTTAATTCCTCTTGTGTTTTTGACTGTTTTAAATACAATAAAGTTTAAGGACCCAAAATGCATGACCTGTAACTAGATACTGGCATGAGTAATGCTTTATAAACACTTAGAGGAAGACAGACAGATTGAAAAATTGGTGAAGTCAAACTGACAACAATTAAGTAGCTCTTTGTTTGGGTTCTCCTTTCAAAAACTTGAAGTAGCAAACCCTCAAGGTTAGAGACATAAAACAGGGCTCTACAACTGTAAAATCATTAAAAAAATACTTGCTCTAACACAAATAAATAATACGAACACAAAAATGACTGGAGAAGTCATTTTTACTGCCCTATGTTCTTCAATAAGGACTGATGTGATTGTTTATGTGGCTCATATTTGGAGTGGAGCATGTTATGAATTTTTTACAACACAATTTGTTTTACGTTTGCAGTTCATTTGGGGCTGGGATCAAACATCAGGACAATGTGCTGTGGTGAACATGTAGCACTGTAGCCATGATTATGGTCCTGATGCTTCAATGGGATCTGCCAGTGCAGATTCTTGTGGAATTCAGGGGAAAGCGAGCAGTAAATATCGGGTCCAGTTTTGGGCACCACATTTTGGGGAGAAGCTGCTGAGGATCCAGAGGTGAGGGTGAAAAAGATAATAAAGGAGTAAGGATACCTTTGGGGTAAGGTTGAAGGAACTAGGCGTGTTTCCTTTGGAGACAAGGAGATTAAGGTGGAACATGACAGCAGTTATCGAGTATTTGAAAGGCTGTCACATAGAAGGCACTGCCTGGGGTGGGGTATGGCCAGGCTACCTGGCTCAGCACTGGAGCCCCAGCTCAGGGGATGGGGTGCCACGGGCATCCCCTCTTCCCTGCCACCCGCACTGGGGCAGACTCACTCCGCTGCACCCCACACAAATCAGAGTTGCCATGCTCCGGCCCACTTGGGATGGGGGCAGCTGGGTGCCCTCTCCAGCAGGGTTGGGGGGAGCAGGGAGCTGCAGGTTGGGAGTGAGGGGCACCAGAAAGGACAGGGTGGCTGCAGGTTGGGAGTGAGGGGCACTGGCAGGGCCAGGGGGGTTTGTGAGTTTATCACCCAACAGGTATCCTCTTTTTTGGAACTGGAAATATGGTAACCCTAGTTTCACCTAAGATATAAAGTTCAGTCATCTTTTCCTTGCACATGCCACACCTGTAACAGAGCAACTCCCTTCTGTAATGGACTTTACTGGAAGGTCTGTTGTACTATTTAGTGGTTTGGGGTTTTTAAAGGCAATATCATATGAGCAGTAAGTATGGTATTTTTAACGACGGTTCCCAGAATTTCGATTTTCTGATCATTATGTTACTTGCTAGATTAATTTTAGCATTTATTTCAAGAAGTTGGGGGGGGTGGGGGGGTGGTAGTGAATTTCCAAGTTTGAATGAAAGAAGGAAAAGAACAAATTCTTACAGTTGGCGTGTTCTGTCAATTTTGCTGAAAATGAAAGGCCAGAAACTCACACAGACTAAAAAGTTGAGATCTCATGGGGAAAAAAATCACCAAAAACACCCCAAAAAACAAACCCCAAACAAAACTGCAAGATTTCACACAGCTGAACAACTTTTCCAGCTTGTATGATGTTTTCTTGTCAGCTCGTAATGGATGATAATGAACCAAGTCACTAACAGATAACATATCTTGCCCAAAGTGAAGAGACATAACCAAATTAAGACACTGCATACCCTGGAGTGTTCAAGCTACCTTGGCAACACTAACAAGGTTGAGAGGAGCCTCGCACCCTTTAGGATTTTTTCTTTTTTAAACAACCATTCCCAAAGTAAACACACCCTCCGTCCCTTTCCAACAATGTGCTTCTTAATTTATCTTTGTAATCAAGGCTCTTCCTTGGGCTGGGCTGAAAAAATATTCCTCCCAGTTCACCACTGGAGAGTCTGCATTAGATTCTCTTTTGCATTTATTTACACACTGAAAATCAACCCAATAACTGTAAAAACACACACTAGCCTTTGCTTGAGTCCTCCCTGAAAGAATTACCCTTATTTCCAATTATCCAACCCAGTGGCTGATAAAGTATTGATGCTGCTAAGCTACAGACAAGAGAAATTAGTTGCAGAAGCAAATTGCCTTGTTGTGCTTCTATTTGCAAATGCTATTCATTTGGAGGGACATGTGATTTTTCATGACCTCCTTTATTCAAGGGCAAACGCACATGGGAAACTTCTGTGGACCGTGAGTCCTTTTCATATGTGGTGCTTGCGTTTAGTGAAATCATTTTCTAAAACTTTCTGAGGGCAAGTGCGTTTACTGGGTCACATTTTGAACCCCCGTCTGGGACCTGAATGAATAGGTCATGTACAAGGCAGCTTGACTGAGATGATGGGATGGTAGATTGTCATAGCCATGAATCTTCAGATCCACCCCTCTGTCTAAGCATCTCTTCCACTCTGAGATGCATGGGACATGTCTACTCTGTCTTCCATTGGGAATATATGCTTTGACCATTCACTCCTGATCGGGTATAGTGGGGATCACTAGTTGGGCAGAGTAGGCAGATCAAAACAGCCCTGACTGTGTGTCCCAGGGGTAAGCTTCAGCTCTCTGTCTCAGTGACTTTGGGAACCGTGCTAGTGGGGGGTGTTTGTGTGTTGTGGGGGGGGGTGGTCATTCAGGCCGACTCTGAGCTGGTCAGGGCCATTTTCAAATTCTGGGTACTTGGAAGATGGGCAGGTCTTATTTTATTGTCAGTGGACTCAGGCCGTACTGAGATAGCCTTGGGGCCAATACAGTGAGGTACTCGGTGGCATGCACTACCTACAGAATTTTTGAATAAATTCCCATATTGATTTCCCGTATTTAAGACCTTTCAGTACAGAGAGGTGGGAGGAAGGGATATTGGTCGGCCTATGTTAGATCTACAAAAGCAGTTCAAGTCTTGTACTGCAAACACCTACTTAGAGGTACCTGACTTCTGTCTGTAGGGGGTTTAGCTGTGCAATGCCCTGGGGAAGTTAGGTATCTATAAATGGGAACCATGAAAGCCAGCATGCTGAGTGGGCGGTGGCTTAACTTAGTCAGTAGGAAATGCTGAAGAGAGAGGTTATGTCTTCATTCTGCCCCTCTCAGGGACTGGGATACTTAAGTCTGGGCTGGACTGCCTTCCAAGGGACTTTCAGAGTCACCTACTTCAGCCTCCAGCCTCCAGCTTGACGCTGCCTTAAATAATGACCTTGATTAACTTATCAATCTTAAAAACACATAGCTCCTACTAATCCAGTTGGAAGGCTGTTAAAGAACCTCACTGCCCTGATGATTAGGAAGCTCCTTCTCATTTCCAGCCTAAATTCATACATGGCCACTGTCCACCAGTGTATTACATTGTTCTTTGACATCATTAGCTCTTCTCCCTCAGTGGTTTTGACTCCCCATCTGTGTTTTTATACAGGGGAATCATGCCCGCTTTTCAGCCTTCATTTTGCTGAGATGAATAATCCAAGTTCTCCTAGTCTCTCTCCATTTATGATGGGATCACCATTCCCCAATCATTCAAGTAGCCCTTCAGCACTTATGTTCTAGATCGAAATCTCCCCACTTCCATGTGCGTGCTTCAGTTACTAAGGCCTCAAGCTCCTCTTTGCTGCACTGTGTACAAAGCCCAGTTTGACAGGTATGTCCTGTGCATGCTTACTGGATTTACAAACCTGCAGGTGGGACCGATTGGAGAATGTCTGGTTTGTTAATCTTGCCAGGGCTTAGGGGTCTACGCTGCTCAGTACCACCAGGACCTGAGTAGCTGAGTGCATGTCCAAAAGCAGGATTTTAGCCAGGTAGAGAATAAGGAGCTATCAGTCTTAGGTGGTCACTGAGTGGTGAATCTGAGAGTCTAAATTTGAGATGTCAGTACCTAAAGTGGGAGTTGGGTGCCTACATCTCTGTGGATCTAGCCCTTGGTCTTCAGTCCTTTATTTCACAGCCAATCTCAAAATTATTACCTCCAGCAATGATAGCAGAGAGCATGGTTCCCAGATCTGCCAGATCTGTATGCAAACCACTCACGCCTCCCCATGTAGTTATGTAGCTATGTGCATTTGCAAAATTGATAGCAAGAGGCTAGCTGGCTAACCTGTGCATGTTTACCACCCTATTACATACATTTGCATGGTTTTGCATATAATTGGCCTTCTTCCTTTTCCAGTCTGAGTCAGAAACTCTCTAAGGCTCAGATCTTCAAAGGTACTTCAGGGAGTCATTGGGAGTTAAGGGTCTAAATAATTCTCCCTTATTAATGGATTGATGGGTCCAATATCCGAGCTCTAACACTAAACAAACAAATAGATATTTGGCTCTTCTTGAATCATTTCCTGGAGGGGGTGATTCTGTTGGGGAATGTCCAAAGGCTATAGGAATGGCCTAGTGGTGGGAGCATAGGACTGCATTTTAGATCTCGTGGGTCTAATTGGGCCTGCCATTTCACTCACCACATGACCTCAGGCAAGTGTCTTCACATTACTGTACCTCAGTTTCCTCTTCTTTGACAAGGACACTACTGGTCTCCTCTTAAGAGGGATTTTGCAAGACTCTCAAAGGGTCTAACACAACATAGACAGGAAGCTCTCCAAAACCAAAAGATGTTGAGAAAATAAATAAGTTGGGTCAATTTGAGGCCAACCAGCTTTGACTGTATCCCTCCAAGACACTCTTTTCTTGATCCGCTTTCTTATTTTCAGTTTAACACAAGTCATTCATTTCTTTCAGTGACATCATAGGTCCATCAGTAAGTATGGATTGACTCGAACTGCACCTCTCCCATAGTTGAAGGCGTGGAAGGTAATTCTTGCTATATTCATTTTGTCTGGAGAGAAACCATTTCCCAATTTTGAATCAATTCTTCATTTATTCAAGTTTGGCTTTGACATTTTAATTTCAACGCATGCAGTTTCTAAAATGATTGTTTTTCACTCTGCAGCACATTTTCTTGTTCACTGCTTTTGTCTCTCTTAATTTCTTAAATGCATTAGCTTTAATTTGCACCTTTCTGCTAAGAAAGCCATATTTTCCTTATAATTTAAATAGATGGTAGTAAATGTTTCACTTTAAAAATGCCCTTAATAATGCAGTCTGTAAATAACTAGATCACAGCCTTACTTTGCATAGGACTGAAATCCCTCCAGGAGATTCAGCGGGTGATTGACTTTTCTGCACAAAGCCAAAGGCAGGATCACAGAAGCTATAAGAATAGGGTAAGTTATATCATCTTGCTGATGCCTGTGATCCATGGTGCATATTTTCTCCTTTTGTCTTATTCAGTTGACAGCCATAGGCTTTTCAACAAAATACAGGAAATAATAATATGAGATCTTTTCCAAGATAACAGAGGGAGGAAAGATGGCCCAAGGAAAAAGGCAAAGAATGGGAACTTGGAGAACCAAGGTGAGCCTTTTTCTGCTAATTTATCTGTCTGTTAGTATTCTTTCTTTGCACCTTAAATCCCTTGTTTGAGAGAGCCCTTGCCCACCTTAGTAATATTCAGAGACGACCGGAGCAGGGTGCAGGGCCTGGGGCAAATCAGCCTGTGTGGGGCCAGATGCGGCGGCAGCGGAGCAGGGCGTGGTGAGCAACCGGATGTGAAGCCAGCTCAGCTCCGCGGGGCCCCTCAAAGCGCAGGGCCCAGGGCAGTTGCCCCGATTCACCCCCCCGCCCCCTCTGGGATGGCCCTGGTAATATGGAGATGTAGACACGATCAGTGTTAAATAGGTATTAACATATCTCATAGTAGGATTGTTGGAATAAGGTAAGAGTTAGAGGACTTTTCAATAAAACAGAAAACTGAACACATGAACTTATAAAAACTTTGGGAAAAAGACCCAGTGTTTGTTACAATGCTCAGCACGATGGGGCTCCAGTCCAAGACTGGTGCTTTTAGGTACTTGTACAGTACAAATAAAATGTTCTTCCCAATTACATTAAAAAAACCCTTTCTCTTTAATCTGAGAAAATGGAAACCGTGCAATTTAGACGTCACCATGGGCTGATAAAGAACCTTGTATGAGTTTTGAAGTCATGCTTACACACCTGGTAAAATGTGATAAAGCTAGAAAAAAAGGGCGCTTTTGTGTATCCCATTAAAAGAGAGAGGTGTTTTAAAAAACCCCCCTAGCATTGGATTTAAAATCAACCCCCGGCACATACTGCAGCCCCTACCTTAATAATGATGGCCTAGTTCAACCCCCACAGAAATCTTTAATACTACCAAATTGTATCAGAATAAAATGGATGGAGGGGAATAAAGGCTCCAGTGCAACATAATAGGAATATGGGACCTCCTAGCTTACTGAATCCAGTCCCTTGCTTTTACAGATAACTGCCTTGCGTGATTCATTTGCAAACTACACCAAGCTCCCTTTTAAAGCCTATTGTCTTTCTTGCCTCCACTGCTCCATTCCACAACCTCACTGATCTGATGACTAGAAACCTCCGTCTGATTTCCAGCCCAAATATATTCCTGGCTAGTTTATACCCACTTATTCTTGTGCCAACATTTTCTTTCAGTTTAAATAGCTCTTCTCTCTCCCTGGTGTTTATCTCTCTGCAATCATATCTTCTGTCAGCCTTTGTTTTGCTCAGCTAAATGAACTCAGCTTTTTCAGTCTTCTGTAGGGGAGACTATTTGGCCTAACCAAGGACAATGTAAGATAAAGATAAGAGAGGAAGAGACTGTAATAAGTTCCAGGAACTACTCAAAAGATGACCTCTTCAGGGTTATACCTCCTAACTTGCTTTATTTGGGCAGGTACCTGGTTCTTGAAGACACTTCTTAAGGTGCCCCTCATGCTGAGGCAGGACCGTCTACCGCTGGTTTTGAGCTCTTTACATAAATGTGCATTAGACAGATGTGCGGCCAACTGTCTTACGTGCCCTACAAAAATGGTCAGCAACCTTTTTAGGCTGTGACCCATTTTGGGTCAGAGGCAGGCATATGGGTGAGCACTAGGACTCATCTGGGGTGGCATGGGAATGCAACTGCTACTGAAGCTCCCCCCCGCCACCGAATCCCTATGTCCACAAGCTGAATCAAATGGCTCTACAGGTTGCCAAACCCTGCCTTAAAATCTTCACTATGGGTCCAACACAAAACCTAGATCTGGACATGTCTAAGCATTAAGAAATTAGGATGTAGTTCAGTGATTCTCAACCAGGGGCCTGCCGGGATGCCACCAGATCCTTTGAAGGGTGCTGGAAGGTGTCAGGTTAGTGAGGTGTGAGGAGATAAAATAAGTAGATTAACATAGGCTTAGGCTTGTCCCTGCCTGGCTCATCCTCTACCACTCCTGCCTTGCCCCTCTGCAAAGAGGTAGGCACTGTAATATGTAAATTGCTTTTTAAAATTGGGTACCACTCAATTCACAATAATTATGGAGGAGTGTCGTGAGTCTAATGATAGGTGCCTCGAGTACAAAAAAGTTGAGAATCACTGAGCTACTTCCACATCCAAACTTTGCGGCTGAACCCTACATGTGGGTTTTATCAAGCAATGGATCAGAGGCTTCAGGCAGAGGAAGAACTGAAGTGAACTCTGAGGATCAAACCAATTAAAATATTTTAAATGGCTGACCTGAAAAAAATGCACCACATTTAAAAGTTTGTCTAAGTCTATCGCAGCCATGCAGCCTGGCCAATAAGACATACCACCCACAAAAATCCTTGCTGCTCAAATACTCTAACTTTTTTTCCTCGCATCTCTGATTTCTTGCTTTCAGCCAAGTGGATTTGGAGAATGGAATAACACAGGCTGTTTTAGTGGCATTTCTGACAAATCCAAACTAGAATAGCGTAACACCCACACACTTGGGGTTGTGTGTGGTAATGTGTGTGCTTTTGGTTGTTGTATATTGTGTTTTCCTGTCGGCAAGATGGCCCCGGTTGTTCTGGCCATGTGCTTGGCCCATGGAAAGCTGGGACCTGTATCTGGACAAAGTATGTAAAACCCTCTGGACTCGTTGACCAGAGGAAGCAGATGATCCTCCAGGTAGGTGGGTTGTAAGGAAGATTGGACTGTAGCACAGCCTGACTAGACAAGACCAGGGGGATGTTATGCAGGGGGATATACGGGGAGCTGGGCTGGGCTGGGGAGGGGGAGAAGCTGGTAGGGGCGACTGAAGGGTGAAGTCTCCAAGGGAGAAGGAATTTGCAGATCGCAAAAAGGGAAACTCAGAAGAGAGAGACAGAAGGACAATTCTCCTGGTGTCTGCAAACTCCTTTCTCCTCCTTTTCTTCCCCTTTATTTTTGTGGTTTTAAGGGATTAATACTGGGGAAGAGAGTACTGGTTCCTTGGGGTGGCTGGCCAGGAATGAGGCTTGGCAGTTTTAAACAGGGTAGAGAGTTTCTGATCCTGCCAGCTTTGGGCTAGGGTTGAGGTTTCCAACTTCTTTCGCTCCCAGTGGAGCTGTGGACCCAAACTACTGGCAACCCAGTCCTCGAGGGCATGCCTGGTTTTTTTTCCCCTTTGTTTCTTTTGATGGTCCTTTGCTCCAGTCAAGCCGTGCAGTTGGGCCAGTTGCAGCCATTAATCAACCTGGTTTCTTTTGGAGTTTGCCCTGCAGTTTCATTTCAGTCGGCCATATAATCTAGCCCAGAAGTTTTGGGGTGCACGCATGCTGGCTGGAGCCGCAGTCACTCCCCACGTATACACTCAACCTCTCCGTGGGAGCAAAGATGGGTGCTCTGCCACTTCTCCAGGAACAATGAGGGGCCCCTTGCAATGCAGAAGGACCCCCACTCTCATGCAGCTCCCCGCAGTGCAGTGAACCCAAGGACTCTCCGGTGTGGGCCCCCCTCTCCAGCCCATTGCTGAAGGGCAGGTATAGGGGTGCAGGCCCCCAGAACTACCTTTTGTGGAACCCCAAGTCCCAGACTGCCTGGGTATGGGTGAAGCCTCCCCAAGAGGTATGGGTGAAGCCTCCCCATAGACTTTTCTTTGTAGTTAATAGTTTTAAAATTATATTTAATTTTTTTTGGTCTCATTTTATTCTCTATAATAAATTTGGGTTTTTGTGTTTATACTGCTTACAAGAAAGAGGGTTTTGTTTACATGGGATGCCCCAGCAAATTTAATATTCCCAGTTTCTCTATGTTAGGGCTCAAGCCACAGGTATAATTTATGAGGTACGCTGAAATTTGAACCCAGCCCCTTTTGTGATGACCAGTGCCCCGGCAGAAGGGTTAAATTAGAATAGACCAGTGGCAGGCAATTATTTTACATGGAGAGCCACTTACTGAGTTTTGGCAAGCCATTGAGGGCCACATGATAGGCAGCCAGTGGCAGATAAATATCAATTTTCTAAATTTTTAGGGGCTCCGTGGGCTGGATAGAATGGCCTGGCGGGCCGCATCCAGCCCGTGGGCCACATTTTGCCACCTCTGGAATAGATCCTCTTTAGAACCCTAAAAACAAGCTGGTGCAACCTGGTGCAACCTGGTGAAAAGGTATCAGAGCAGCAGTGTGCCACCTGACTCCCATGCTGCCCTGGGCCGCACAGGACCTTCACAAGCTGGGTCCAGCCCCTTTGTGGAGCAGGCTACCAGTTGAGCACACCTGCATAGTCAGATTATTAGCATGACATAATACAGTTTATGTTGATGCCATTGCGTTGTCTGCTTTTAAGATGCAATCCATTAATTAGTGGTAATGGGCCGAAAGCAACATAATTTGAGTGATGACCTTTTCAACTTGATTATTTCAAGGTCTGCCTCTTATTACAGGTCAGAACTACCTTCTAGTAACCTATTGAAAACAGAGTCTGAGTTAAAATGGAAAAAAGGCAAAATCATCATAGATTATGTAAAATGTTATCTTTGCAACTCTCCCCAAATCATCATAAATGAACCTTAGAGCTTTTAAGGAAGTTCATTTAAAAATAGACTGAAGAGTTTGTAACTATTCCTTAAAAAAATATATATTTTTAAACATTCTTGTTACTTTCATAATATTTAAATAGATTTTAGTTTAAATGTAATTAAAATAAAAGCAAACCTTAAACCACTTCAGGTTGGGGCTTAAATGACTGGACTTAATTCTGGCCATGTGCCAGAATTGATATTATATTTATTCAGTTGATATTATATTTGTATGCAGGAATGTTTTCAAACTCTAGAAGCTGCTTCAGCTGTAAATTCATTTGGTTTCATTAGACACAGGTCTATGTTTTCCTTGAAGTATTTGCTAATTTAAAATTCTGATACTAGTGTAGATGATGAGAATTAAAAACTCAATGTACATTTAAAAAAAAAATCTCAAACTGTCATGAAAATTGCAGGTGGTCTCCCTTAAGATAGACCTAAATGCTGAAGTAGGAGTTAGCTATTTTTCCACTGAAGAGAAGTAAGAGAAAAATAAAGGTAGACTCAACAAATAGGCCCTGAATTTCTCCAGCCACATGTGAAACACAAACTGCTCTACCCAAATGTATTTTATTAGTTCTATAGATAGACTTAAGGTATAACATTTTATCAGGATTTCAACTTTTCCAAAGTCTGGAGTGTTGATGTTAGGTTCTGGACTGGTCTCATCTCTCATCAAGGATATGAAAGTTACCCAGAATACCTGCAAATACTTAATCAAGGAAGACATGTTGTGTATCCACTGGCTGAGTTCTGTTCCAGGAATTTCCATAGGTTTCGATCCTATTCATTACAGCACGCATAGTCAAAATGAAATACATGTGCATTAACGTGCGTTAGTTAAAAGCATTAAACCTTGTGAGGTGCTAAGAAAAATGTGCATTATCTTGTTTTAATACACATTAACTAAAGAGCACAGTTTAAAAATGACGCTTAATGCCCATTAGCCTATTTTAATGTGCATTAACTAAAAAGCATGGGGCTGCTATACATGTGCAGGGAGGCTGTTCTGATGCACTGCAATTCCAGTGTGTCAGAGCAGACTTGACTAATCGTAGAAGTTACCGCACTCCAGCAGACTCCAGCATCATGTGTATCAGTGTCCCCGTGCTGAAAATGGTGGTTGGGCACTTTAAACTAAAGCTTGTTTGATGAACTTTATAGGTGTAGTATCAATTAGAGGTGGCTGAGACTGATTAGATGACCCATTTGTTAGGTGACCCCATTTGATTATTATTTTGTGCTGTCCAATGGCAGCCTTTTACCCCCAAACCCCTCCCCTATCTGGGGTAGAGGCTTGCCTCTATCGTTCTATGTTTTTGTCAGTCTCTGGCGCTCATCTCCTTGTCTGAGCGGTTTTCTCTTTTTTCTTTCTTTCTTACTCTGTCTTCTGCACCAAGACAGTTTTAGCACCACGGCTAGCGGACCGAAGTCCACCATGATGTCTTGCTGGACTCTCCCACACAGCCATCATCTCTCTTGCCACGACTTGTTGTTATGGGAGAAAACAGACTGCCAGGGTGTGAGGGTTTCGATGCTTTCACTCTTGAAATCTGTCTTAGTGTAGTGAGGGCTCCACCAACCCCTACACCCTCGGCCGTTCCACCAAGTGTTAATTCAGTAGTCTAGACAATCTGCCTCCAAGCAGTGCAAAATGCTCTGTGGGTCTCTAGGTCTGGCCAATCAATAGCCCCGATGGGCCTAGTTGTACTTTACCCGGCTTGGTGTCTTGCACAGACCTACCATTAATCCTAGCCAGTTCTTTTACTGGACTATTGTCCCGATAGTTGCAAACACGCTATCTATCTGGGATGACTTCCCTTTCACTCTAACGAAAAGGAGAATGAAAACAAACTGGCACTTCTGCCCTTAGATTCCCAACTTTATGGTACCCTTTTTCTTCAGCCCTGCTATTAGGGTCTTTACGGTACCTTCTAACTTCAGGGTTTTCTCCCCTGGCAGCTCACTCTGCAGAGCTGCTTCTCTTAAACCCGATCTCCGTTGCTTTCTCAGTGCCTTTGGCTATCCCTGCCGTCTCTCTGCCTGAGTCAGCCACTTTCGGTTTCTGGTGTTCCTCTTTTGCCTGCCCTGGGTCTCCTTTTATACTGGAGTACCAGCTGACTCCTCCTCCCCTCCTGAAACACCAGGGGAAGAGTGAGTCCCGCGGAGTTGTTTGCAATTCAGGTGGGACCAATTTACTTCCCTGGGGCTCTTCTCTTTCCTCACATGTGTGCACACGTTTCCTTCGACAGTTCAAAAGTTTTTATTACAGCGGTTGCTAGGAGAAATGGCCATTATGTTTCCAAACAGTTGCAATCTATTTGTGTATTTCACAAGGTTAGAATTTACACAACCTCTCTCTCCTTGGAAGAAAACTTCCCAGAATAGGCTGTGCCCAAAAGCATATTTCTTTGGAGAGTCTGGGCAAAATCTTATAATGTGATCTTGAATGACGGAGAAAGAAAAATATAGAAAGTTTGGCCAAGGAACATGATTAAATCCAATTCCAAAGGATGTTTATGACTCTACTAAAACTGACTTCCAGTGAGTCTAGAATTGAAAATGTTGGACCTGCTCCTGCCTTCATTATGTACAGACAGTTCCAGTGAATCATAATATGATGATATTCGAAAGGCCAAATTCAAAACCTAGTGAAGCCAACAGGAGCCTTGCCACAGATGATAACAGGCATTGATGACTACGGGGCCAACTGAACTGAAGATTGTTGGACATATCTTACTCAAAACGCACAATAAAAGTTATTCCAAAAAACCTGCTTCCTCCTAATTAGGTATGCAATAACAGGATTTTATAGGTTTTTGAATGTTACCATTTCATGCCAATTGTCTGCCTCCATTAAAAAGTATGCACCTCTTTGTCTTCCAGTTGAACAAATGAAACTCGGAGCAAGCAAAAGTTCTGGACCTACAGTATGGTAATGGCTGAATAGGCAGCAATAAAGGGGAAAGGCAACAAATTTTATTGGATCCTGAAAATGTGTGGGGGAACTCAATAAACCAACTCTGGGGGGTACATGTCATGGAAAATGCCCCAGAAGCTGAGGAGAAGGAATTCATTTACTTTCTGTCTCTTCCTACAGGCAGAAAAATAGGAACAAACATAGAGATACAGCATGTCGTTCTTTGCCAAATGTTTTGCAAATTCCACGACTATATTTTGTTAGCTCGTGTATGTTTGGCTCTTGTAGATGAAGTCAGCAATTCCTCCATAAAACAAGTACAGCAAAATAGGCAGTGAACGTACAAGTTTTTGTGCAAATGTGCTTCCAACTTGACTGGCTAGAAGCCCTCCCTTTATGTGATTTTTTTTCCTGATAAATAATAAGCATGACCAAAACTATGTGCAACATCTGGAGCATGAATGCTGTGTGCTCCTGGAAGCTGGGGGGGCATGGTGAGCTCTGGCTGGTGGCGGTGGGAGCATGGCGGTGGTAAGCGTGGAGCCCCTGCAGGCAGCTATGGCACTTTCGGTGCCGGGGGGGGGGGTGACAAGTGCTGCCCAGCAGTCAATGCCCCCCTGCAGGTGCTTTCGGGAGCATTGGTGGCAGCCAGCGGCAGTGGCGGTGGAGGGGGGCGGGGGCGGTGGCAAGCAGCGACCACCCACAGGCGTCGTTGGCAGTGTTGGTGGTATCTTTTTGCAGACGGTTGGTTCACTGCCACGCTCAGTGGGGTGCATGTGCACCTGCATGCACCCCCTATGCGTCACCAATGACCTGGAGAATAGCCGTGGCTAAAAAGTGAGAAGAGAGAATTTTGAAAATAGCACGACTTTCCATTTCAACATTTTTAAAAGGACCTGTTTCTGTCTGACATTTTAAAAATGAAGTTTCTTGACTGCTCTTTTCAAAATGTTTTCTTTTGCTTCAATATGAACATAAAACAAAGATTTTTAATGACTTAGACAAACATGGAAAAATACATTTTATTTCAAGTTAAATGAAACTTTTTAGCTTGAGCTCAAATGAAAATGTTGTTTTCCTTTCATTTAACTCAAAAAATTCAAATCTGTTTCATTTTGATGTGATTCCTCCCCCCTACCCCCTGCCTCATATTTTTGGTTTCACCTAGCCCCAGCCATTGCTCTGGTGGGCTGAATTCAACTCAGTGATCTAGGTCAAAAGGTTTTGTAGTCTGTTTGCCAATCCATAACCATTTATGACTAGGCTTTACATTGCTGAACTTGTAACAAAACTATGAGTATTTCCCCAGTGCACAGACTTCAGTGCATTGTAGACAACCCTCCCTCTTCTCTCCCAATGGTGTATTTAAATTATTTCAAGAAGATTCTTCTTTCTATGGTCAAATATTTATGCCTTGAGCAGAGTTATCATCTGAAAGTTGGTTTGATTCTCTTTATAAATCTAGTTAAGTGTACATTCAAGATTCATGAGAGCAAGGAACATGTAGAGCTGACTTGAGTGAGGCAGAACTTGTGCAATCTTCCTAATTTGTTTTTGCTTTTGCACTTGCAACCTGCATCTCCTCTGTTCTCCAGTTCCTGGTATTAGTATATCCTACAAAGGAGACTGCTGGTTATGCCAACCTGTATTTGGCTATTTTGAGGTACATGGATACAGAGATCAGTGATCACTTTTCTGTGGGAGCTCATTCTGGGGAAGAGGGGTAGGTTTCATGGAAATCGTTTCTGTGATGGCGGTTAGGGAATGGGATGAAGCATATCATATGCTGAGATAGGTCTGGATGCTGATGGTTTTGTTGTGGGGTGCGTGGTTGGTCCAATAAAAGCCATTGCCTTACTCCACAAACCTTGCTTCTCTCACATCCTTGGACCATCGTGGCTATAAAAGCAACACTACTCTGGTATGTTTTGGTCATTATCTCCATCTGCACATCTATATTATAAGCAACTATTAGCAGTTGGTTTGAGAGGTGATGTTAATATGCACCACATCTATCAACCAATTAGCTGTTAACCACCGTCTCTAGGGTTAGCTTTAGCTTCCTCATCTGTCCCAGTTAGGTACTGCTGGAGAAAACACTCTTCTGAGGTCATGCACTGGAGATCTCAATCCATGTATCAGGGCAAATCTTGAATGTTATACATTTTTAAAATGTATGGCTTGGTCAGAATCCTAGCATTTGTCTGTGGGGAAGAATAAGCAAAATGTCTCTATAGTGCCGCTTTTTGAGAGTATATGCTCTGTCTCCATTTACAACAACTAAATTATACCCATGCCCTAGCACATCTTTCTTTATGTAAAAGTTTTTAAACTACTGTATGGAAATGAGATAGTGCTGGCTGATCTCCAGGTAAAGGAATTCAAGCTGGAAGCCAACCATTCCAAGTCATTTTGGTTACGGTTCAGCTCACGTGTCTTTTGTCTAGTGAGTGAACAGCTTTTTAATTCACCTCTGGTGTAGAGCAGTAGCCTTGAGTAGCCATATGAGCTGCACTCTTGTAATGGCGATCATCATGGGTTATCACTGGGGATTGAACCCATGATCTCCAGTTTGAAAAAAATATATGCTTCCAGCTGAAAAAAATCATTAGGCTAGGTGGGAACTGAATTAGACTCTCTCATGTAGGCTTATATCTCATGTAACACTCAATAAGCAACATACTTCTCCTGGTGAGGAAGACTGTCCTGCATTCACAGCAGTCCACAACCCCAAGTCCCATGATAGGACCTGAATGATGGTTCTCCAGTGTTTCCATTTGAGTTAACGTATAAGGTAGGCTAATGCTCTGTGGACTGGCTTTGGCAAGGAGATGTGCAGTGTAGTTTGCACAGAGATCCTATCAGGCTTAAGTGCCCTGAGCAAATACTTGCCCACTGTACCTTGCAAAATATCCACCTGCTGACCATGCGGCAATAGCAATTCTACAGGAAGGGCTGCGCCAGTACCCCAGTATCCTGCACCAGTACCCCAGTATGATTTGATAGGCCTGTGCTTCAGGTGCTGCTCTTTCATGGTTATGAAATTAGGAGCCTTACCACTTGTGAGCCATTAAAGGCTCCAGGGCACTTTTTGACATTTGGTCTGTTAAACCAAGTTGTGGGTAGAGATCTGTCAGGATACAAGCCTGAGACGATCATCAAAGCCATACAGTGTCCTGTCACAATATTTCCATTCAAGCGCCAAGAATCCTATTTTTCCCTTACGGCCACTCGCAAAGGAACTTCTGTTGGATACGAATGCTTTTCACCTCTGCAAGTTTGATTTATCTGAGTATGATTTATTGAAAAGGGAGCTAATAGGAT
This sequence comes from Alligator sinensis, assembly GCF_000455745.1. Taxonomy (NCBI): domain Eukaryota; kingdom Metazoa; phylum Chordata; order Crocodylia; family Alligatoridae; genus Alligator; species Alligator sinensis. The sequence continues at coordinate 800,531 of NW_005842046.1, forward strand.
TCTCAGTTCTGCATCCACCGTTGTTTTCTCCTTCCCTGGCATCCAATTAGTGTTAACTTCCATAATTCTCATGGAGACAAGAGTGAGCTTTTTCCCCAATAGGAAGGAGAGCGTGTGATAAAATATTTATACTGTTTAATTACCTGGGCTTGAATGTAGGCTCCAGCTAATATCTAAGGTACAAGCTGGGGAGTGTGTGTGTGTATGCACATGTGCATGCATGTATGTACACACACATATAGACAAAAGTGAATGATAGTTCATTTTTCCATTGCTCTAATCCTGGTGTTGGCCAGCTCCCTGATGCTGAGCTAGTTGACACTAGTTGCAAATAGTCTCAGGGGGGCCAAAACCACAAGTGAGGACTGGCATCAGGCACAAGTCTTAGCTGTTCTCCCTCTTCTGCAACCACATCCACTTTGCCCTGCTGGACTGGCCGCAGGAATGGACACAGGCATACCTCCACTGCTTGGCCACCAGGAGATCCTAATTTCCATTGGTGTCACTTATGTCACAGAGCTGCTTAGTCTGGGATAGTTGATGCCAAAAGTGGGGTGGAAAGCGCTGTTGCCATATGGGCGGACTACAGCCATCTATTCTCATTTCCTCTGATTTCATTCCTCTGTTTTCACTAGCAACTGCGAACATCCACAAAATACCGAACCTGGCAATATTTTATTAGGATATTTCTAATATTTAACCACTTCCTCCAGTGCAATCTGCTTAGAGTCTGCTTCCATGTGCTGTGGGTTTGTGTTGACTCTGATCAACGCTCTGGGGAGAACCGTCAACATAAAGCAGCCACTTGCTCGTAGGCAGAAAACCTCATTGCCTGCTTATTAATGGGACTTGGGCCCTGTCGTTTTCAAAATTGTTACCCATAAATCCACTTAAAGCAAATCAGCGTGCTAATTATGTTGGTCCTCAGAGCTGAGATTTTTATAGTTAGCAGAGGCAAATGTGTCTGTGTTTCCATAAAGCCCCTGTCATCCCATAGTGTTGAAGATGATTAAAACTGCAATCAGGCCTTGGCCTTAGCCAGAATAATGTAGGTGGCTAAGTTTTGCCACAACTGTCTTGATCTTTGTTCTTTGCTTGTACATCCCCTGGCACACCAGTGTCCTTGCCCATGATGAGGGCTCCTAGGAACTATATGAATATGTGAATGACTTCAATAAATGCGCTGAAGTCAGTGGAAAGCCTCCCACTGGCTACAAAGGGCTGTGAACCAGGCCTCATGGTGGGTGCTTTATTAGATAGTCTGAACCACTCGTTAGTTCTGTATTGTTTCCATTTTTGGTTATTCCTTAAGTAGCAGGTGTGAATGACTGCATGGGTCTGAGCTGGAAGAGGTTTCCTTGCCACCTGTTGAGGACCGTGTTTTCTTGGCAACTACAGCGGCATTCAGATTGCTGCAGGTAGCTCCTGCTGGATCCATGCAATTGGTCTTGTTCCCTGGACCTAGCCATGTATAGGGAAGGAGAGGAAGAACTTTTTCCTTTTCCCATGATGGCTGCTCATTTACTTTATACTATAGGCTGGGGTTTTATTATTACATAGGGCTTCTTTCTTGAATTGTATCCGGGACTTTTTAATGGCTAAAAGGGACGCTTTTACTTCTCAGTCAACCCAGTGTTTAAGTGCCCACCTGAACAGGATTTAAAGGAGAAACACTTGGACATTGAAAGGGAAAAGACTTGGATGAGATCCCGGGCTAGTATACATTGGCATAAGTCCCCGGAAGTCAATGGAGCTGCATTGATTTATATATGCTCAGAGTTTGGTCCCCACGTGCACAAGATGCCAGCGACTGCCCTGTTTGGAGCAGGGCACAAAATGACCCTTTGAATGTCTCTAGCTTATTGCAAGGATACTGCGTATTGCCACCTCTGTCTGGTGCGATAAGCAGTGGTTACGCAGTGCACCGAGGTAGCTTATCCAACACCCTGTTTCCAGGGACTATGTGAAAATGGGGTCACTGATGCTTTCGATTTCCTCCTACTTCTTTGTATTTAATGTCATATATGCTGCAAGCAGGTCCAGGGTCTTCAGGACTATTCAGCATCCAGCTGCACTGAAACGACTGCTTCTCAAAGAGAATTATTTGGCTTTGTAGATATAAATACACAGAGATAATTTGCAGCCCAACAGACCAACCACTACCTGTTTTTAATTACCAGGTTCTGCATGTTTGACAGACGGCTCTGCAGGAGGAAGAGC
>NW_005842046.1:802781-816236 GCF_000455745.1 Alligator sinensis
TAAGCAGATTAACTCAGGCAGAAACAACTTTCGTGAACCAGCAGCAGCCTCCTCTTCAGGGGCTGCTGGAAATTTCGGGTTATTTGCACTGCAGTGGCATTGATGCTTTCACTTGCATCAGCGCAACCCATTTGCTGCCATGGAAGGTCAGCTGCTCTTCACACGTGGGATGTGAACCTGAGCCGGGTTTGCACCCTCCCTGACTCTACGCTGTGTTGAAATAAGAAAGGTTGGAGCTCCCAGGGGCTTATGGGAACAGTCATGCTGCAATTTTCCCCTTGCTTTGCACTAACCCGAGCATGTAGAGGAATGAAATGCTTAGTGCTTTCGTTCAGATCCAGGGAACCGCGGCCACTCTGATTTACTCTTATGATTTACTCTTATGATTTACCACTGAAAGGTTTCTCCATCGCTGTACTGCCGAGTCAGGCCTTGATTCTGCACTAGGCAGAACTTTTGAACTTAACAAGATTTAGCTTTATGCCGGCATCTGCTAGAGGGCTCGATTCTGCTCCTCGTTACACCAGTTTAAACTGAGCAGTAACTCCGGGGAAGAGACTGGAATTCATTCAGGAGAAAGTCGTGCTGACACCCAAGTCCAAAGTTTTACTTGCAAAAGGGAGGGTCAAAGCAAAACAAAAGGAAGCTGGTGCCAACGGGTGCATGGAGTGACGGCTTTATTCCGAAACCACCCGCAGAAGATTTTAAGGATAATAGACCAAATGAAAGGAATCCGGTTTCCCCCCGCTGCTCCCACAGATGGGTTGATCGCACATCACCTGCTGAGGGCACACTTCCCAACAGGAGTAGCACCACGGCATCGCTTCCCTGCTGCCTCTGCCTCTCTGTAATGGAGAGGTCCTGCTGCGCTGATGATGCTCATCAGCACTCCCAAAGCCGAGAGCCAAGCCCCAGCCTGCTCTGTGCTCCACGTCTGGAGCCAGCCTGCAGCAGCCTCCTCTTGTCAGTTGAGAGCAATGGAGTGTCTTGCTGCCTTTGCATATTAGTGCACAGCGTGGAGCAGCCCAGCAGGCCTTGCTCATGTTGTCTACCAAGCGACATATTTTGTTTGAAATCATATTGCAGAGGAAGTAGCCACCCACGCAGGCCACATCTTGTGGTCCTTAACTCTTATCTTGGGCAGTAAGATCCTGTGTATTAACACAGCACCCTGAGCTGATGAACACAGCAGCATGCTCCTCGCTCTCCTCCATTGGCTGCAGGTCATAGCACGGGTGCTCCTTGGGAGCCCTGTTTCTCTGTGTGCACAGGTGGACTGCAAAGCTATCCCTCTGCTTTGAGTACCAGCCACCAGAGCTGAGACTGCAAGAGCAGGAGTGATGAGTGCAAAGGCAGAGGGCCGAAGAGCTACCCTTCAGTCGGAAGAGAAACCAAAACTAATACGTCTGATATATCTAAGGCAGCAACAGTGTGCATTACTTGAGATTAGCTCTGGAAGTTTTGCTGGGGTCAGGGCAGGGCACACGCCAAGTCCAGGCCTCTTTGGATTTAGCTGCTCTTGAACGAAATGTTTCAGTGCTGCTAAAGACTCTTTTAAATGGGGAGAAAGTGCATTTTCCCTTCCTAACGAAGTGGAGGGAACTCTGTATAGTCCTTGAACCCTGAGTCCTTTGGGGATTTGCTTTACTGATATAGGGTCTTTTCTCGAGCATAGAGTTCAAACTGTTCAGAGGCATCGGGCTTTTTTTACGCTCTCTCCCCTGGGATTTTTGGTTTGTTAAGCACTGCAGATGGCAGTGGGTACTGTAGTATTAACTGCCTTCCCTGGGAAGGTGCTTATCAATAATACAGGGTTTCAGAAGCGTGCTGCTTAATTTGCTGCAGATTCAGGGGGCAGGAGGAAGTATTATGTTCAGCAGAGCTAGAGAGCTCGCTTTGAGGCAGGCGGGGTGAGCTGCTGCCCTGCACGGTAGGGCAAAGGCAATCAGTGCACACCATAGGAAATGGAGATTAAGGGCTACTTTTCCATCTTGTAAAGCCCACAGGACCTGTCTCATTCTGTGGTACGGGGATGGCAATGGGGTTTGTGCACGTGCTTTTCTTCCATACGGATTCAAAGTGTCACTAGCTGTATTGCAGCATCCAAGCATGGTGAGGGGCCTTTGCGATAGGTGCTGTAGAAATGAATGCTTTAAAGACAGCTCTTGCCCTAAGGAGATCACAAGCCAGGGGCCTTGTTACACATTGCTCTTTGAGCCACACAAATGTTGATTGGCTTAGTGCTAGCTTGGAGTTTGGGGTAGTCACACTTCAGTCTAGAAATCTCTCTTTTCCCTACCTGAATGGCTGTGACTTGGCATTAGAGGCCCAGGGAGCAGGGAGGTCCCTTCCAGCCATACGTCCCTATGAGTCTCTATGCTTCCAAGGTTGCAGCTTGCTCCTTACCTCCTCTGAGAGGCAAAAAGCTCCAGCAGCGCCCAGCTCCATGCACCCGATGCACATGCAGTGCGGCTGCCTGCTGCCAGGGAAGCTGCTGGTCTGGGGTGGGGAGTCTACAGGTGGGTTAGAAGCTGTAGGTGGAAAGTTTCAATGCTGTCTTGCTTCCATCAGCTAGCATGATGGAAGCCCCCACTTCTCTCTCTCATTCACACACACACCATTTTCAGAGACAAGAAGTGAGGGAGTGTTTTCTTCCTCTTAGCAAATCACTGTTCGGGGTGTGCACAGGGCTTTCCTGAGCCTAACTCACTCTATAATGAATCCTCAGTGCTGCCTGCTTTGGCCAGGTGCCTCAGCCTCCCAGCTGGGTTAGACGTTCCTAATGCTTACCAAGGCCGCTAGCTGAGCAGGGAAATGGGCAAAAATACCCCCCCGCCCTGCCCCTGATCAGAGCAGGTGGCAGTCAGAAGAATGAGGCGGGCCGGAGGGTCTTGGAAAGGGTTGGGAGAGGTTGGATTGGCAGTTTCCAGGTGTGTGTGTCTGTGTGGCTTGGATAAGCTCTCATTATAACCTCTGGGCTGTGTCGCTCGGAGTCTCTGGCTAGGAAAAGGCTGGGTCAGCTCTGAGGGAAGAGAGGGAGAAGAATGGATGTGGAGCACGGCAGGTGGATAGGAACTTCTATGGGAGCTGAGGATGGTGGAGACTGCAGAAAGTCTGGCCGGTGCTGCAGTCACCTTTCGGTTGGTGCCAAGAGGGACCTGCAGGGACGAAGCTGGTGGTGGGGAAGAAAGAGGGAGAGAGGGGGTCAACCCTGCCACACAGTGCCCATGCAGTGGTAGGTTGATGTGGGGGAGGGAGGAGCCACTGAATCCTGGGATACTGGAGGACTTCATCTTGGGTGGCACATCGGTGGGGAGTGGCTGCATGTTAATAGAACAGGAGCTGGGTTGTGCAGATCAGAGATAATCCTGCTCTGGAGTGGCGTAACTTTTAGCCACATAACAAGCACTTTAAGCCACTTAAAGGTGTTAATGTGTGGACAGTCCAGGAGTGAAGAGCTCCAGGAGCCACCTAAAAGTAGTGTGTAATAATGCCCCAGGTTTATGACAGCAAGCAGGCAGAAAGTGGTGTGAGTTGGGAAAACATTGCAGTAGGAAAGACCACTGTATTTCTGTCCATAAATTTCTGCTATGTCAATGGTCAAAGTAGGCATCTATCCCAAATGTGAACCACCATCCAATTTTTCTTTTTCTCAAAGTTGAAGTCAATTTTGGCCGAACAAATAAATGATCAAAGCCAACTTCCTGGACTGAACACCTCTCCAAACATGGGGATGCTCTTAATGGGAAAGCAACAGCCCTTTTGGTGGCTAGATTTTATTCCACCTAGCAGGAACATGTAAGTAGATGTAGGTAGTTCAGTGTGGTCCTATTTCACTCCCCTTGTGTCCCTGAAAAACTATTACTACAAAAAGTGAGTGAACCCTCTTCCTCCTTGTGTCTTCTTTGTGGTTCAGTCTTAAGGATAGGGTGATGGTGTTTCACAAAAACAGATGTATACATGTGTTTTTTTTCATGGACTTGAGCAGAGCAGACTAGGATCTGTGGGGGAGATGAATAAAGGATCAGAGACTTTATACTTGGAAAAAAGATTTTTTTGGCAGTAGGATTCAGTTTGAAATGGCTAAGTTGTGTGTAGTTCACGCATCAAATAGAGTCAAGGCATATTCTCAAGAGGAGGATGGAGAAAGCACTTTAAGGACATCCTCAAGGCCAGTTTGGAAAAATGCAACATTGACATCAACTTGTGGGAGACTGTCACCTGGAGCACCCCAATCGGAGGAAGGATCTCCTGCAAGAATCTCAGTATTTCAAAACCTTATAATGACAATGGGAGATGGAAAATTAGGAGTGGAAGAAACAGCAAGTCATGGACCGAATCAAGAATCTGGAGTCATCCACTCCTCGTGGAAACACGTGTCCAAGGTGCAACAGAGTCTGCCAATCCTGGATCGGCCTCATCAGCCATCCTGGGACCCACAGATAAGACAAGCATGGAAGACGATCATCTTCGAGTGCACGGGATTGCTGAAGAAAGTTTCGTACTTAGGCCTATATTCATTGTGTCATGATCTGAGGAGAAAAGGCTGCAGCAATTAAAAGGTACAGTTACTGGATAAACTGCACTCTGCTCTCAGGTCCTCTCCTCCCTGAGCCAGGTGATGGCAAGAGGCTATCACGTGAGTCTCTCACTCTCAGACCAGCCCTTGTGTAGAAGTCTCCTGGTACTAACTCTGATTGTCTCAGCAGGTTTGGCTCTCTCCCCTTAGGGAGTAATGAAGGGATCATTAGAGAACAAATAGGTTCCCCAGGCAAAGCTTTATTAATTAGAACAAAAGCATTTCAGAGGAACAGGTTGTAAAAACAACAAAACAGGGTAGTGCTTGCCTGTCATTGCCCCCCAACTTGGATCGCCCCTGCAGTGTCTTTCACTGGCCCTTTCCCGTTGAGGGCTTCTTAATTTTTTAATTCAGAGTTTTGAAAAAATTCAGAGTTGAAAAAATTCAAATTTTTTAATTTTTTAATTCAGAGACTGTGATTTTTTTTAATTCAAAGAATTTGTGATTTTTTAAACAGAAAAATCCAGGATCCCTGTTGATAACCGGGGTAGAAATTGCCCTTCTTTATCCACATTGTACTTGGCCTCTGCTAAGATGACCTAATGATGGCTAATACCATGAGCATTTCATTCATAAAATTCCAGCCACTGATCATTTATCTTACTGGAGCACTACAACCCAGTAACCTTCCAATTCTGAAGATAATGGACCTATTATCTCATCTGCCCACACGTGATCCTAAGATGTGATTAAATTGTTTCTGTATTTATCTTTCACAACACTATCATTATACAGCTTCTCTCTGCCGCTCCATAACAATCAGTCCTGGTAAATATTTGAAGATTATTAAAGGGTCTCAGCAATGCACACTTATTTCCATGGAAGAGGCCTGGGAAAAGTTCTCCCGCTTACTTAGAAAACTGAGGCTCAATGGTAAGTGATCCTAAAGCAGCAAAGCTTCAACTGTGCTAATTGTTATAATGTTAATATTACTGAGGAATCATGGTTAAGAGTGCTCTGAAACGCACTCTGAAAAAATGCCTAGGAGCTGTCCATATTGTGGTTTGATGATTGAATTTACTTTTCAAATTTGGCACCATCCCCCCAGAGGACAAATGACTCTTTCTTTCTTTTTAATGATTTAGCTACTTGCAAGTGGGAAAAGGAACAGCTAAATACGTTCCCTTCTTGGCACTGTTTCCCATTGACCTCCCATTCCTCCGATCTTAAAAAAAGAAATCCATAACAGTGCTGCACAGGCTTCACCTCATAACTCATTGCAGAGTGGCACTTGAAACAGTATTGGGTACATTGATAGCTGTCCCCGGGTACGTTTTGTGCCCTAGCTTGACTGGTTTTGGGTGGGAAGAGGTAATAGGTTAGAGGAAGGCTGCTGCTATAAGGCTTTTGCTATGGCTCAGCAGTGAGCAGTTCTCCCCCACCTGTACAAGTTTATCCAGTGGAGAGGAAAGGGCAGTGATATGGATCCCCCCCTCCAACTTTCTCCCCATGCTTGCTCCTGTCGGACAACACAGCTGCTTACTCTGCATGCTCCCGCACGTTTCCGCCGCACACTAGTCTATATTCAACACAGGCTAGCTCGCCCTCCGAAGCCCCCAAGAGCTGTGCCTAACCTCTCCGTAACTCCCCGACCCCCAACTACCTCCCATTCCCTCACAATGCAGTCCAGATACAATGTAGCTGATGGTGCCTTTTAATGGTCTTTCCCCATTGAGAAGATGGGATATACGTTGAGTGAAATCCCTACACTTTGAGACGGAAAGCACCAGGAATATGAAAACGGGCAGCACAATGAGGGTGTCAGGCAGAAGACTGATCGGCTTCTTGCTTTTTAGAGAGTAAAATTATCTCAGGTATTATGAATATCAAGGTCTAGCCACGTAACGGCATACTAACTCCAGTGAAAACAAACAGGGCCGGTAGTAAATTGCCACACTGTATTGAAGTGGAATGACATTTACTGCTCGCTCAAGGAAGCGTGTCTTTTATGAGCTCATAAAAATGATTTCTCAGGCAATAATTAAAAGTGTCTACAGTCACTTGAACTAAATTTACTGAGCTGAGGATACAAAGTGGCACGACCAACCCACCCAGGTGTGCTCTGACAGTAGTCAATTGGGGAATGAGCCACGATCATTACTACATGGACTTTCACAGAGCGACTTTCACAAAAGCCCTCAAAATAAGGCTTCAGGGATTATGAGAGTAGGTCTGGCGCTAGCTTTCTACGCAGCAATGAGTCTTGATCCCGGGTGGGGAACAATTCCTGACTCTGGATGTTTTACAATGCAAGGAAAATAGATCTGACTCATCTCCCCAATTCACCATCCGTTGGGACATGCTCATGAACTTGAGCCCTGGGTGTTCGTGAGGCCTCATTTCATCAGCAATTACTACTTCTATAGTCAATGCTTGCTTTTTCATTATTTGCACATGGTGTTTACAGGATCTATAAAACCTTTAATGAGGTTTAAGTGCCTCACAAGATCTTTATACTCTAATATATATATATATATATATATATATATATATACACACCAGCATTTTAAACATCCAATCTGGTGCAACCAGCCCCCAGAAATCAAGCATTGTTTTCACTATTCCACTTTTAATGGCTGGCTGTAAAATTTACATATGGTTTTGCAATGTTGGCTTCAGTAGCCTGATCAGTAAACCCTTTTAAGACCAATACCTAGTTTTACTGTTCTCCAAAATGACAGAACAGTCAGGTGCACTGTTTCGGTGAAAAAAGGTATATTTTATATATACACTTTATCATAGAGACAGTTTCATTATTCATGAGAAATGTACAACTCAAGTGAGTAAAAAAAATACTATGATGAAGAATTTGTGAGATTGGGCCATTTATTCTTCTTTGCATTGATTTTGCAAGATATTGTTTTGGCATGGGGGGAGAGCAAACTTTTTGGTAGGGCAGCTGCAAATTAGTCTTGCATCTTCCATAAGTGCCCCTCTGATTCGTTTCCCCTGCCCAATCGGTTGCTCAGTTTTCTGCTTGTTGGCCTGTGTTCCTTGCCTGCCCTGATGCTCTGCTTTCTGTTCCCTGATCTATCTGCCACTGTGCTGCCTGGCCCTTCCCCAGTCTGCCATGTGCCACACAGAGGTTGCCTATGCTCCAGGTTGGAAACCCCTGTTCTAGCAGTTTTCTGTTGGAGAATTTGGCAGGCTGACCTTTCAGAATGGTTTATGGAAGCTATTACTTGACATGGAGGGCTGATTCCAACACCAAGGAGAAACAGTCTGTAGGACGGGGTCCTAACTTTATCACTTCATGATATTGTTGCAAATATTTCCCATAAACACAACAAGCTCTTGTCTCCCACAGGCTGGAATATCAAGCCATGCCTAGATCATCTGGAGAAAAGTGATCCTATCAGCCAAATACCTCCAAAATTCAGCCTGACTAATTAGGAAACCAATCAGATTTTTAATATAGCAAAAGCAAGGTGTTTTCAAGTCTGTCAACATGTAAGGCAATTCAGGAATGCTTAGTAACCTATAGCAATTTTCCATTTTTCACCAAGACTGTCTATTGTTAACAGATTTAGAACATGCAATATGAATACTGAAAGGAAAGACAAATAAAGAGGAGATGTAATGTTTAAATAGTAATAAAAGTGGGTAACCTTCCTTGCATTTTTTGTCTCCACAATTAGATGGCTGCATTAATTTGGTCTTTGTCTTCCTTCCTTTTGGTTTGCCATGAGCATACGAATGTCTAATCGTTTCTGTATAATATGACAGAGTGTAGTAAGAATTTGACCTTTTCAGCATTCAGTACGTTAATGTCCTAAATCATTCCTCATATCAGAAAAAACAACAAATTATATACAAAAATGACTTAGCATGAAGATTCCACATTTCCTTTCATCTGTCTCTGTTAATAAGGTATGAAGCTTATCTGTTACTTATTTCATTACTTCTCCTTTGAAGAGATCCTTAATCCATATTAAATTCTGAGTAATAAATACCTAGGTAGAAGTGAATTCTATGGTGCAATACTTAGATATAGATCCTGCCACCCCAAATGTCAGAGTTTTCAGATGTTGGGTTTGGTTCAATCTATTATGATACCCAGTTTTGAGATTTGCAGTTGGATGCCAGCTCCTCCAAATTTCTAAGGCTGGTTTCTCCATTACTCTGTACTTTGTGCTGTCACAAACACTAGTGCAAAATGAGTATAAAAGGCTGTTCAACCACAGCCAATGATTTGTACCAGTGGAAATGACTACAAAGCTGCAGGACCTTGGGAAAACACTCTCTATTGCATTTGAATTTGGTCTAGTGTTTTTAAGATGTTTAAACATCTGGCTTTCATGTCCTGGACATGCTGATGCCTGGCAGCATTTTTTTTTATTTTCTTGATCTCATGTCTGATGTTGGCCAGGTTGGAAAAACTAACTAAGGAGAATGTTTAAGAAAAGACACTAGAATATGTCTTTTAAAGATCAAAGTTATTTTGATACCTTCTATCTTTTAACTTGTTCTTCCTTTGCCTTATGTAGGATGTCAACTGAAGCTCAGCTTGGGAGACCAGGATGGGGGTACTTTCACACAAGAGCAAGTCCTCATTTTCTTGTTGTCAGTCTATTTTTCTTTTCTTAAGGAAACACAACTACCACCCCTGGTTGGAGAACTCTACTGTGGCTTTCCTGAAGATACTTTGTCCAATGGAACTTTCTTCTTTTATAGTTAATAACCTACATGAAGGTAGGTCAAGTTTTAACCTACATGAAGAAAAACATATAGATCAAGGCATACAAATTCTTATAATATGTTAATTGCTTAGAGCCTGGCCTTAACAATACATCTGTACATATGTCCGGTGAGACAGGTTAATGTATGGGCCGGTTTTGTGTATTACACATTTTAAAATCATTTTGATGAAAATCCAACCCATTTCAGATCTAATTCTGTCTTGTCCAGAATGAGATACCTTCCCTCTTTCTCAGCAAATGCATCCATGTTCTACTGTGGCCATGGCTTTGTTAGATAGCAATCTAAACAAGATTGGGTCTATTATGGGATGCATACCCTTGCCAAAATTGATAGGCACTTCAGGAGTTAGAGATTCATTAGGGTGGTGCTCATCATCAATTTCCTGGAGTGATGCCGAGTGTTGAGATAAGAGTTAATTTCTAGGTTTCACCGTTGTAACACTTTTCAATAAGAGCGGGTACTGGTGCTTGGCCGAGGAAATTGGGTATATTACATTTTGTCTACTTAATTCCACACCCCCATGCTCAGAAGAGTCATTTTTTCATTTCCTTTCTGGAAAACTATTTCTACAAAATGTCTGCTTCATAGTTGCATAGTTTCATAGTAGTTAGGGGTCAGAAGGGACCTAAATAGATCATAGATTTCATAGATTTCATAGACATTAGGACTGGAAGGGACCTCGGAAGATCATCGAGTCCAGCCCCCTGCCCAAAGGGCAGGAAGTCAGCTGGGGTCATAGGATCCCAGCAAGATAAGCATCCAGTTTGCTCTTGAAGGTGTTCAATGAAGGATCACACGACCCCAGACAGGTGTTGATCCAACCTCTTTTTGAATTTACCCAAGGTAGGAGTGAGGACCACTTCCCTAGGAAGTTGGTTCCAGATCCTAGCCACCCTAGCATTGAAATAATGCCTCCTAATCTCTAATCTGAACCTATTCTCTAGCATCTTCTGACCATTGTTCCTCATCACCCCAGGTGGTGCTGGGGGGAATAGGACCCTTCCTATTTGCTGCTGATCTCCCCTAATGAGTTTGTAGCCAGCCACCAAATCTCCCCTCAGCCTCTGCTTGCTGAGGCTGAACTGGTTCAGGTCCCTCAGCCTCTCCTCATAGGGACGGCCCTGGTGCCCTCCAACCAAGTGGGTGGCCCCCCCTTCTCAAGGCAGGCCACATCCTTCTTAAAGTGCGGTGCCCAGAACTGGAGGCAGTACTCCAATTGAGGCTGGACCAATGTTGCATAGAGGGGGAGTATCACCTCTCTGGACTGGCTTGGGAAGCATCTTTGGATGCATGACAGGGTGCGGTTGGCTTTGCTGGCTGCGGTCTGGCACTGGCACCTCATGTTCATCTTGGAGTCAATAATGACTCCAAGATCCCTTTCCACCTCTGTGCTCTAAAGGGGGGAGCTCCCCAGCTTATATGTATGCTGTGGATTCCTTCTCCCCAGGTGCAGCACCCTGCACTTATCCACATTGAAGCCCATCCTATTACCATCCGCCCACTTCTGTAGTCTGTCTAAATCTAATTGCAGCCTCTCTCTCCCTTCAAGCGTGCCTACTTCCCCCCAGATCTTGGTGTTGTCGGCAAACTTGGACAACGTGCTTTCCACTCCCTCATCCAAATCACTGATGAAGATGTTGAAAAGTATAGGCCCCAGGACCGAGCCCTGGAGGACCCCACTATTCACATCCCAACAGGTCGAGTACAACCCGTCCACCACCACTCTCTGGGTGCACCCCATCAGCCAATTTCTGACCCATCCAACTGTGTAGGCATCAATGCCACAGTCGCTCAATTTATTAATGAGAATGGGGTGAGAGACAGTGTTAAAGGCCTTCTTAAAGTCTAGAAAGACTACGTCCATGGTGACACCATCATCCAGGGATTTAGTTACCTGGTCATAAAAGGCCATCAGGTTGGTCTGGCAGGACCTGCCTTTGATGAACCCACACTGATTTCCCGTGGGCATGATCTCCCCTGCTGGCCCCTCACAGATGTGATCCTTGAGAATTTTTTCAAGGATTTTCCCCAAGATGGATGTGAGGCTTATGGGCCTATAGTTTCCTGGGTCCTCCTTTCTCCCTTTCTTATAAATGGGAACCACATCAGCTAGTTTCCAATCTCTGGGCACTTGGCCCATGGACCATGATTGCTTGTACAGCCAGGCCAAGGGCACAGCAATGACCCCCGTGAGCTCTCTCAACACCCGTGGGTGGAGGGCATCAGGGCCTGCGGATTTAAAAACATCCAGCCCTTCCAGAAGATCCCTAACTACTTCTGCGCAGACCCGAGGCCTGGCAGTGCTATCCCCAAGATTGCCCCTACCTGTGGTAGGAGAGCTGTCCTGGCCCCTGTCCAAGAAAACAGAGGCAAAGAACTTGTTAAAAATTTCAGCTTTCTTGTCTGGCATAGACACAAGATTACTATTTGAGTCTAACAGGGGCCCTACATTACCCAGTACCCTCTTCTTACTCCCAATATATTTGAAGAAGGACTTTTTGTTGTCCTTAATCCTGGTCACTAGCCTGAGCTCCACCCCCGCCTTGGCCTTCCTAATGGCCCTCCTACACTCACGGGCCAAGGAGGAGTATTTTGCAGGGGTATGACCATCCCTCGTGGATTCCCATATCCTCTACCTTTTGGACCCTCAGTGCCTCCCTCACTAATCTCCTAAATTTGTTGAAGTTGGCCCTTCTGGAGTCAGGGGCTTTAGTCTTGGTATAAGCCCTCAACACCCTGCTCTGGATGGTGAATTCCATCAGGCGATGATCACTGTCACCCAGGTGGTCAAGGACCTGCAGTTCCCTCACCAGGACATCCCCAGTGGCCAAAACCAGGTCCAGCAAGGTATCTCCCCTAGTGGGGCTGTGCACCTCCTGGATAAGGTGGAGGTCCTGTATTTCAGCTAGGAACCTACCAGAATGGTAATGCATGTAAGCCTTATATGTACAGGGCTTATGCTTCTTGGTATATTAAGAGGAGTTGGGACCAATTGGTATTCATGCACCATGGTTCAATGGAGGTGGAATTTCTCAGCAGAGGGAGCTTCCTGCAAACTCATGCACCGTGCTCTATGTACATGCAAGGCATTTAACTCTCTTATACATGATGACCACCTCCCTCCCCACCGGCCCTGAACAGAGTGGAGTTTGCAAATGAGGGTATTGAGAGCCCACTTAATTCATTCTCTGGCTCATTTCATTTAGTGCTGTGACCTAGCAAATGCACTATGGTCCACTTGGCCAGATTTTCAGCTGAAGTAAAGTAGCATACACCACTGAACTCAATGGGCCTTTTTTCAGTGGAAGCCTGATTGAGTATCAGGCCCATTTTATCATATGAAGATACCATTACATACATGTGGAGGTAAAGCTACTGGTTTGCTGGAAACAAGCTGTGCTCCTATACAGAATTTAAGAAGGGGTAAATGACTGAGATTATCATCGAATTGTATTTTATCATGTTGAGTAAATGCCCAATACAAAACCTGTGAATTTAAAGAAAAGGCATCTTCCTTATCTTTAACCTTTCCCCATCTATTCCTAACAGAAGCTATGAGAATGTTATATTGCATTATGTTACTGCACCAGATCTACGCAAATAAATTCATATTTTATTTATCCCAATGTTATACCGGATTGCTGTGCAAATATCACTTTCCTCAAGCACCTTGATTTATGATCAGATTCTTGCCCTGCATTGAAAATTAATTAGGCAAGACAATATTTACTGGAGGGGCATTCAAAATGAGGGAGGTCTTGCAGGGGAAAGACAGTGTTTCCTGCAATTTATGAAAATGCAGATGCCAAGCTATCGGGCCGCCTGATTAATTAACAGTTGTTTATGTGCTAGTGCTCTCTGCTTTATTTCAACACAGTGCACTGACTCTAATAAAATCCCTTTGTGAATACTTTGCTTTTTACATACTCAACTTGTGATTGCAAAAATCAATACCAATTTTGATTATAATCTTTAATTAGCAGTGAAATGGAGAAGCTGAATTATTTAGTGTTTGCTTACATTTTAGTGTTTTCATCATCCAGTTTTGATAAGTTTTGTACAGGGCTGGCCCACAATTTTTTGGGGTCCCCTGCAAGAAATTGTTTTGGGGTCCCCTGCCCTGAAGAAGCTGGTGGTGGTGGCAGTGGCAGGGGCAGCCGCCGGGGTGGGGGGGG
>NW_005842046.1:816267-843104 GCF_000455745.1 Alligator sinensis
AAAAGCCGGTGGCAGCGGTGGAAGTGGCGGCGAGCGGCTGGATGTGAAGCTGGTGGTGGCAGCAGCAGTGGCAGCAGGGGTTGTGGTGAACAGCCAGATGCAGGGGGCCTCCTTAGCTGAGGGCCCCCTGTGACCACAGGTTTCGCAGTATAGAATGGGCCGGCCCTGGTTTTGCATGACCAGTTCTCCTTCGACTGTAACTACCCAGAACCAAAAGTTTGGACTGAGCTGCATAAGGGGCTTATCCAGTAAATGATTTATATTAGATATTTGCTGGAGCAGAGATGGGAACCTAGGACTCCATCCCTACCAGGCCAGAGTCCAATTCACCAAAGTCAAAGCTTCCTCTTGTGCTCTCTTTCTTTGGCTTAATAAGTCTTGAATTCTGTTCTGCACCGTGGCATAACTTTAACAGGAGAGGTGAAGAGTATCATCACCCAGACCAGCCTATGGCCTTGTGGTGAGAAGCATCTCCTAGTGCGTGGGAAGTGATAGCTTGAACCCTTGTAGGTGGACTGAGTGGATTGGATCTGGGTGTGTCACATCCTGGGACACGCTGTAACTACAACATTTTCCTACAAAAGGAAGTCAACTACTATCTCCTTCTCCAGTTGCATCTCATAAGAGAGTAGTGTCCATCACTGCCTTTTGTGAGGAACCCAGTTCTGTTGGTCTGTGTTAGCAATGCTCTGAGAAGACCTACAAGACAGAGATCTTCATGGGACACAGGTGGAGAAACAGGATCCAGTGACTTCTGGATCCCATACTCTGGGTGCTGAGCTGCTCAGCTCTGTCAAGCTTAGAATTTCTTCATCCATGAACAGGGAGAACTTTAAAGTATGGTACCTAGGAAACTTAGGCACCATCAAAGTGGCAGTGGTTTTTAGGATCTTCCACCAAAGTTGCACTTCAGGCATTTAAATCCTCCTTTTTTTTTTTGGACAGGACATGATGTAGAATGGAGGGGTTGGGAGGGTGGTTTTCGGACCTTCCACCAAAGTTGCACTTCAGGCATTTAAATCCTCCTATTTTTTGGACAGGACGTTATGTAGAATGGAGGGTGGTTGGGTTGACCTCATTGAAATCAATAATAAAAGAGAATATCCCTGTTTGTCACATCAGATTACGCCTGCAGGGTACAATTATTAGGCCCCGAAGTTATCACTTTGTGATGGTTGACAGTAACTGCAGATTTAGTTCTCCTTAGTGCTCCAAAAAGAGCTCTGTGTAAGACAGTTGAGATGTAGCCTTTGTCTGATTATTCATATGATTAGTTTTATATCCAATTTGATTTCCCTTCTTGACAAAATTACAGTGATTTTTAATTGCACTCATCGTTGGTAGGTATTTATGTGCGTGTAATTTATCAGCTTTAATCAGTAAATAAACATCTAACAGTTACTCCCACAATCTTTAAATAATAATTAATAATTCAACTACACCAGAGCTCTCAGACTGCAAAAATTGCTCCGTGCACCATTACAGACATACAGTATACTATTTGAAATGCTTCACATCATCAGCGATGATGGGAAAATGATATCACTTGGTTCACTTGAATCTGTGCTTAATTCTTCTTGCTCCTTTTTGAGAGTGTGATTATCATCAGACAAATGACTACAACAATGACACCTGCTATTGCATATTTATTTCCCATATTTATTCAAGTCAAAACATAGAGGCTTGATCTAATTGGTGGTAGGTACTGCAAAGGCACCCTGGGGTCCTAAAGCTCCCAACTTTTTACCATCTTGTACCAGCTATACTTTTCCCAGAGCCTGGCAAAGGGACTTCGATCCCGAAAGCTAGCAGAAAAGGACAATTTTCTTGCGATTTCCCAGTTGGTCTAATAAAAGGTATAATTTTGGAACCAACAGTTCTAGTTTTTTGTATGTCTTTTTGTGACAGACAAACATGGCTACCAAGTACACCCCTACTACATCACTAGCATTAATGCTTCAGTAGAGTTGCAGGAGGTGGACCTCCTTCTCTTTGAAGATGATGCAAGGTTTGATGAAGATGGTATTAGTCACATTACTATCATGAGACTACATTCTGCTGTGACCATGAGCCCTGCTCTATGCTGTGGTATGGTTGAAAAATCCTTACCCTGACCTGAATGGCCTTTACCTATCTAAGCTATTACCTGTCTCAGCTATTTCACAGACACGTCACCATGCTATCTCTGTTGCCCACAGGGTTTTACTACCGCTGTTACTAGATACAGTATTAGCAACTCTTTGATCCCTATCCATGTTGGATTTTGGGTTGGTGAACGTGCGTGGGCCCACCAATACCTCCTTCATATTTCAGGCAAACCTACATCTCGCCCTTACACTATTCATCTGAAGGTGCTTATCATTGAGTGCAGGAGCTGTGTACACACATGCTGAACTCACACCCACTTTTGGTGTCTTTACTGGTGCAGCATCTACTTCGTGCTGAATTAACCGCGAGCTTCAGCCACATTTGCTTGCCATTTGGCATTACCCTCTCTCCACATTTCTTGCAGATTATGCTTTTCATAGCCTTTATGCAGGCTGCATCACATTGCATTACAGCCTCCTCATAATTCTAACCTCTTTACATCCCTTAGTATTATTTCTATCCTCCCTGGTTTATGAAACATTTCCCAATTAATGTCCCCTGAAATTAATGTGTTGTTTCCTCCCTCCTCCAGCTCACTAATGAAGATGTTAAACAAAAGGCAGGGCAAAATATCACTCCCCACAGCACAATTCCAGCCTGCTCTCAGCATAATGTCACCTCGTTCTTACGTAATGGCTTTACATCTATAATTATAAAAGGTTTTGTAAACGAAGGGAGGTGTCATTAGGCCCATCTTACAGATGGATTCTCAGAGAGGTGAAGTGACTCACTCAATGTAACAATTTACACCCCAAAGGGAACCCAAGACTGTAACTAAGAGATATCCCCACAAATTAGGAACGTCGATAGTTCAGGTACATTCCTGACTGACCGTGCACCTCTCAGGGTCTGGAGACCCTGATTACAGTGCTGTGGAGAGTGTTCAGAGCCACTCGTGCACACCTACAAGCCATTTATCTCAAATAATTGGTGGTTGTGGGTAGGGCTTAGTTCTAGACAGTGCTTCTGGGTATTCTCTGGATGCTCTATAGACACGGTAAGTCCTTTGGGTTTTCCCTCTGTACTCTGAAGGAAATGAATTTGGTAATGGAGAAAAAGGAGAATGGTGCAATAAAACCCAGTCAGAGTGGGGAGCTGGCTGGAACAGCAGTGCTGGCTCCACACTGCTGCTACAGGGCCAGGCTGGAGCCATGCACCATGTCCCAACCTACAGGAGGGAGGGAGCCTGCCAGCAGAAGCAAAGGTGAGGAGAAGTGTGGTAGAAGGGCATGGGTGACTGGTGTCTCCTGATACGGGGGGGGAGGGGGGCACCAGTGGTTGATGTCTGACTGGGTGGAGGGGGTCCCCCAGTGGCCAATTGCTGACTGGGTGGGGAGGGCATCCGCCAGGGCCGATTGCTAGCACCAGCGGCAGTGCTGGCAGCAAAACTGCAAGCGCTGAGAGCAAACCCAGAAGTGCCACTGGCACTTCTCTTGGTGCCCCCACAATTTCGGGGGGGGGGGGCCACCGGTCATCACCCCCCACTCTCAAGCTGGTGAGGGCCAATTTCAGGGGGGGCACATGCCCCCCCCCATGCATTGCCTATGCAGAGGGGGAGAGAGAGGAAGAAGCAGCATGGGGTGGGAAGACGAGGTGCTGCGGGGGAAGTGGTGGTGCATGCAGAGGCAGTGCAGAGGGGGGAGGGGACAGGTGGCAACTGGGCCTTCAGCTCCAGCTGAGCCACAGCAGCTGCCGGCCCCCCAGCCCTTCCCCACTGCAACTGCTCCATGCTTAGCTGTAAGGCGAGGGAGCTTTTTACCCCCATGTTAAATGGGGGCAAGAACCTCATCTTCTAATTGAGTAAATATGGTAAATGACTCACCTAAGAGCATACAACAAGAGCTGAGAACAGAGCTCAGTTTAAACAAACCCCATTCACAAGGGCTCCTGTTGAGTGTTGTCATGACAAAAAGAGATCTGTGGGGATCACTTTGTGGCCTTCACATTGTCTCTAATGAGATTCCCTTTTATGTAATATTTCCTAAGCTAAGCTTTCACCGAAAGCAAGCCCCTTTGATGTCCTTCTCTGATGCTGGGCCTCTGGGCTCCTGAACACCCTAATTCTCACTTGTGTGCTCTCAGCAGTGAGTGCAAATATGTTCAGACTCCTACGTAGAGACTTGGATACCCCATCAGCAACTGGTGCACCCAAGAAAAATTCTCAGTGAGACACCACAGGCTAACAATTACTAGTCAACTGAAGCAGAACATATTAAGGAAACATAGTTTAAATGTAATCACTGTAAGACAGGCACGCAGCTGTTTGAAAAATAGCTTTTGCAGAGTAGTTATCTTATCAATAAGCCATTTTAAGGTGGTTTCAGCAGGGTTATGAGTGGGAACTTTTTTTCTATTCAATACTTTCATTAATGAGTCAGACAGTAGAATACAGGGTATGCTTATGAAATCTGAAGATGATACCAAACTAGAAAGGGTTGCAAGTTCTTTGGAGGACAAGCTCAGAATTGAAAATGATCCAGACAAACTTGAGAGCTGGTCTGAAATCATCAAGGTGGAGCTGAGAATAGGTAAGTGCAAAGAGCTGCACTGAGGAAGGAGAAAGCACTCACACAGATACAAAAGTGGAGAATTACTAGCTAAACAGCAGTACAGCACAGAAGGACCTGTGGATTTTAATGGATCACAAAACTAAATACAAGTCAGCGGTGTGGTATGATTGCATATATATATTCTGGGATGCAGCAACAAAAAATGTCTTGTGGAAAACATGTATTTTTTATAATTATTTCAATCTACAAACCACTGAAAAGGCTTCAGCTGGAATCAAGCAGGTCTGTGCTTTAAGAAAGACAAATTGGACAGACCATAGAGGTGAGCAACCCACACAAGAGCTTGTTTAGTTTAGGCAAGTGAAGTCTTGAGGGGGCCAGGATAATATTTTTCTGAGATGTAAAATTTGTCATAAAGCAGGTGGTGATGAATGGCTCCTGGAGGAAGGACAGAAATACCCCAGCTTAATTCATTGCAAAAAACTCAAGTTGGATCCTAAGGAGACACGGTCCAGCTACTGGGGTCTTGCAATACTGGAGTTCACTGCCTAGGGAGGTTGTGGAACACCCTTCATTGGAAGGTTTTTGTCATGACCCAAAAGGCATGACTGTGTGTGTGCTTCGGCACCAGAATTATCCCCGCCAAGTTGCAGAGCATTGCACAGGAGTGTTTCCTGTAGCAAGAGGAAACCCCGGTGCAGGGACGAGTTTCCCGCCTTTTCTGCAGCTTCTTTTGCAGAGTGCATTGCTCATGTTGCGAGAGGAATGCACGGTGCAAAAGAGTTCCCACCACCGGTATGCAAATTCGTTCCCCGTGATTGGCTAGTGCTAAATTATTCACACGTAGCGGCTAGCGATTGGCCTGTTAGCTGTATAAGAGGCTTGAGCAGTTTCCGCCCAAGCCAAAGAGGACTCCACATCCATCTCGTGGGGACTCTGGGTACACAGCAGGGTAATAGAAACCCTGTGTGAGATCCAGAGGAGTGTGGCGGCCTGATCCACCGCCCACCTCTTCCCGTCTTCGAACGCGACTTTTATAAGACGTATTTACGATTTCTATTTTGGTGGCTCGTTCACCCAGAGCATCCGGAGCTCTGCACCGTGGAGCCTAGCAACCTCCACGAGACCGTCTGTGTTGTCTGTCTGTAACTGCAACTCAAGCAAGTTTTCCAGCCTGCACCACTGCCATCTCGGTGTAAGTAAACAATCTTTAAAACTACCGCTACGCATCTGTGCCTAATTCCAGCTCGAAGGGCTTCCCTCTCCGACCCGGCATGCCCGGGCTGCTGGCTACATCCCGCGTGCAGCACGAAAAAGGGCTCGGGTCGCTCCCGGCCCGCACAGTTTTAAGGAGAAGTGAAGGCAAATATCTGTCAGGGAGGTACTAAGTATATTTGATCTTGCCTCTTGCACAGGGGAATGAACTAGAGGGAGATTTTCTCAAGACATTCAGCATAACGAGGGTTGCATACACTGATTCATGTTCTAATTAGAAGGCATCAGAGCAGACTCAATTAATTTAATTAGAACGCTCCAGTGTGGCCTCATCTTTATGTGTATAAGCCTCCACAGGTTGAAAAATGGCCACTGGGATGCTTTACCTAAATCTTGTTGTATGAGGTTTAGATAAAGCATCCCACTGGGGCTTTCCTCTGTGGTCTTGATCTTTCTTAAAGCACAGTGCCCAGAACTGGACATAGGACTCCAGCTGAAGCCTTATACATGTGATGGTGAGGTGTTTTAATAAGTCCTAGTCTCCAGGAACTGCTCTAATTAAAATACGGCTGCCCCCCGCCCCTCTTCCCCCACCTCCGAGCACATGTATAGGCACCCTAGGAGTCTAAGCAGGTCCTTAGGTTTGTACAGCTAAATTACACCTTAAATTCTGTCCTGGTAGAGCCATTTACTTTGCTTTCCCGATTGGACTTGGTAATGGCCTCCCAGCAAGATCCCAGAGACTGAATGTTATAGAATCAAAGAAAATGAGGGTTGGAAGGGACCTGGGGAGGTCACATCTAGTCCAACCCCCTTCTCAAAGCAGCTCCATCCCCAACTACATCATCCCAGTCAAGGCTTTGTCAGGCTGGGTCTTAACCCCCCAGGTCCTTTTCTGCAGCGCTGGTGCCCAGCCAGTCAGGCCCAACCTCTACTAGTTCATAGGATTCTTCCATTCTAAGTGCAAGGACTTTGCACTTGTCTTTGTTGAACCACAGATGTCTTTTGGTCCAATCTTCCAAGCCGTCTAGGTTTCTAGGAATCCTAGCCCTACCCTCCAGCATATCTACTACTCCCCCCAGCTTGGTGTCATTTGCAAACTTGGTGAGGGTGAACATCATCCTATCTTCCCGGTCAGTGATGGAGACATTGAACAAAACTGGCCCCAGGATCGACCCCTGGGGCACTCACACTTTATACCAGCAGCCAGCTAGACATCAAGCCATTGATTACAACTCTCTGACCCCAATGCTCTAGGCAGTTTTCTATCTACCTTACAGTCCATTCATCTAGTCCGTACTTCCTTAGCTTGCCTGTGAGAACGTTGTGGGAGACCATATCAAAAACCTTGCTAAAGTCAAAGTATACCACATCCAATGGTCTCCCCGCATCCACAGAGACAGTCACCTTGTCATAGAAGGCAATCAGGTTGGTCGTGCATGACTTGCCCCTGGTGAATCCATGCTGACTTTTCCTAATCACCTTTTCCTCCTCCAAGTGCTTAGAAATGGATTCCTTGAGGACCTGCTCCATCATGATTTTTCCAGGGACTGAGGTGAGGCTGACTGGTCCGTAGTTCCCTGGATCCTCCTTTTCCCTTTCTTAAAGATGGGAATTATGTTTGCCCTTTTCCTGATCGCCATGATGGCCAATGGCTCTGCAATCACATCAGCCAACTCCCTCAGCACCCTTGGGTGCATCCCATCCAGTCCCATGGACTTGTACATGTCCAGCTTTTGCAAATATTCCCTAACCTGTTCTTTCACTACTGTTGGCTGCTCACCTCCTCCCCAAACTGTGCTGCCCGGTGTAGTAGTCTGGGAGCTGACCTTGCCTGTGAAGACGGAGGTGAAAAAGGCATTGAGCACTTCAGCCTTTTCTGCATGCACTATCACCAGGTTGCCTCCCTCATTCAGTAAGGGACCCACACTGTCCCTGATCTTCCTCTTGTTCCTGACATGATTGTAGAAACCCTTCTTGTTACCCTTCACATCCCTTGCTGGCTGCAACTCCAATTGTGCATTGGCCTTCCTGACTTCATCCTTGCATGCCTGAGCAATACTTTTCTATTCCTCCCTAGTTTGTCCAAGTTTCCACTTCTGTGCTAGGCTGAAGCTTAAAACAAAAGCAAACAAACAAGCAGCCCCCCAAAAAGAAAAAAAGCCCAGCTTTGTTCTCCTCACACATAGATTGTTGTCCCAAAATGCATCTCCTCTGTGATCCACTTATTTTGCCCTCCTGAGCAACTACTCATTATAACTTCATGTTTGACTCTTGGGATTTTGAGTCTTCCTTTGTCTTTCCTGAGGCTCCCTATTCCAGATCTGCTGATTTCCTTCCATTCATAGCAACACCGTCGGACCAGTTCAGGCAGCATTGTACATCTTATTACCCAGTTACGTCTCACCCCTCTGACCCAGAGAAGAGCACTAAGTAGCACTGCACAGGAAATGGATGTACAATCATAGCTGGTCATTTTAACTATTAAAGCCTTTCTTGTACAGCTTGAGATTTTATTAAAGGACCCAAGCCCCATATCTGCATTCAAGACATCCTAGAAAACAAGTTGCTACAACTCAAGGACTTTTCTCCGTAACCACATCCCGGGAAATTAATTTTCAATTGCTTTTCCTTGCTTGTCAACTTTTTGTGCTGGTATTTTCACTAAATGAGTTGTTTATATGCATCCCTCTTCAGTTAACTTGAAGTAGCTGTTTAAGCTGGGGTATTATTTTCTTCTTCAGGGATTTGCCAGTTCAGCATCTCCATGGGGGTAGAAAGGATTTAAACAGTGTTCCTGACAGCAGGGCTGATTACTGACAGGATCAGCAGAGGGGGTTTGCATGCTCTCATTGCTGGTAGCAACGTGTCTACTGTGAGTAATGCTAATGAGGCATCAGAAACGTGCAACCTGCAAGTTATGCTTGGTGCATTTTTCTAAAACGCTGTTGTCTGTTTTCCACCGCAAACACACGGATGACTAAAGGGCCTATGGAAACTCAGACTGAGGTGGATCAGAGAATGGATTCTGCAGGCTATTAAAGGTCTTTGTTCCAAATCTGATGAACTAAATATATCAAATAGCCATTCTTAATGCCTGCTGGCACTTTACGGGCAGCTGTAGAGTGCATTCTGTTGGCAAGAAAATCAACTGTAATACACTGGTTTGCATACATGTAAATCAGAGTCCAGTAAGGACCTGGTCATTTGTGCATTCATTCCTATGTTGCTAAACAGTTAAAGGAATTCTATCAATTTATAGACTCATCCCTCTATTACTGCAGTAGCCCGGCGGCTGGGAGTCTTGCTTACTTCAGGTGTAAGAGGGGCTTTTTGAGTGGGAGGAAATGCCGGTGCTGTGCTCCATTCCTAAGTGCACGTCTACACTGCAGTGACTACCATGCAGCACAGGTGCTGGGCATAGTAACCTGATGGAGCTCAGTCTGGGCTCCCCAGCTTTTGCAGCTGGCATTGAGCATTGTGCTCCCATGGATAGTTTGCTACCACAATACCTTAGCCGACCAGTTCAAAGTTGGCACAAGTATCTCTAGTTGTTTTGTAGTCACTTGTGATAGACCTCGAAACCTGCAAAATTCTCAGCTCGCCTGTGACTGCTCATGACTGCCAGGCTTTAGCAATGTGAACATTGCCCAGAGTCCTGGTGTTGTCCCCTGAGGTTGTTCAGATAAGGATCACACCAGTTTTACTGGAAGGACAGGAAGCATCAGCAGGCTTAAAAAATATGATCGCTGGTACTGCGTTAGTCCCCTGGCTAGGAGGTGCCTGGTAACATTTCCAAGTCTCATGAATGAATGGATGGATAGAACGAGTGTGTACTATGGATTTCCAGCCAGATGCACGCTGCCTCACATGTATCACTCATAATGGGTGCATCTACACGAGCTATTAATGCAGTTCAAGAAACTCTGGTGCAGTTTACACCGCAGTCAAGTGCTCCTGGGCGCAGTGTCTTCACATGCGTCTGGGACCACAGCAGTTTGAGCTGGGGTGGAGCAGCCCTGGGCTGGCAGCAGGCTCAGTGGGGTCAGGGGGGTCACCCAGGGTCTGGGTGGTGGCATCAGGCAGCAGAGGGGCTGGCTGGGTCACAAGAGTGCTGAAACTGCAGGGCCATGTGGTTGACCCCCCGAGCTTGCTGCCAGCTGGGGACTGCTTGGCTTTGGCTTAAACTGTTGCAGTCCTCGACACCGTCCACTGGTGCGTGTCCATGCAGTAAATGACTCCACCATAAGATAGTACTGTCCCAGATAGTGCTATCTTACAGTGGAGTTAATTTACTATGCCCATATACTGGTGCTCGTGTAGACTGTGATGCTTTACTGTGGAGCAAGTTAGTAACTCCACAGTAAAGCGCATGTGTAGATGCACCCAATGTCTGCTTATTGGTGAGGCCATCTAATTGGTCCAGTGCTTGTGGTATATTGGCTTCTTTGCATATTTGGAAAGAAGGATGTAAATTCAAGGTTTAGTGAAAAATAACATGGCAAAAAAAAAAAAGATGTGAGGAGGTATTTTGGAATTTAGGACTAGAATGGGTTTCCCGGCTCATCAAGTGCAATACAGAGCATTTGCATATTGTATCCACTTGTTCATGCTTCTATCAAACTCTGTATCTGGATGAAGTTCCATGTCTGAATAAAGTCCTATCTATCAAGACCACCAGTTAGATTGTATGCCCTTGCTGTTTTTTCTGAAAGGCTGTTTTGCTCCTTTAAGGGCTGGAAACCTTCATATTTCTAAAGTAATTTATTCATGGACATTCAAAACCCATCTGTTCTTGCTCCAGCAGTGTACTTGAGGCCATTTAAAGAAGTGGAAGCGATCTTAACGTAACCCTGACATGAACCTGAACCACCAAGAATTTTTTGCTCTACCATAAGGGAAACAATTTAGTTTCAGGTTGGGTGCTAAGGTGGTGGCTCAATTTTGCTGAGTGGTCACCAACAGCACCCAGGATGTAGCCTCTGCTTTCCCATTGAGAGGTACCCTTCTACATCCTGCAGATACATCATAAATGTCCTTCTATGCTTCAGCTGTGATTGTATTTGCTAGGCAAGAAAACCTTGGCTAAAATGCTTCGCAAAGCTGTCAGCCTGAGAGTGGCAAGTCCTCGTTTCTTTAGCCAGCATGCTGCACAGGTGTGTCTGCTGGAGTTTGCAAGACATTCCATATTCATAGTGACACTAATTATTATAATCGTTCCCTTCAGGAACAGGCTGGCAGCCTACTCATTTTGGTGGCAGAATTGATCTCATTGCAGAGCATGACATTCATTAGCAGCTGGACTAAAAAGCCACCCACAGATGTTTCCTAGTAAGAGCTGGGGTAAACCCACCCACTGTGAGTACATTGAGTCCTCCTGAAAGGGACAGGTGTATAATCTAGGAAGTTTTCCAACTTCATTTTTTAGAAAAATGAATCATTAAACATCTACTTGAAAGAAACAGTTCTCCTGTTCTCTTTGTTCAAAAATGCCACCATCACAACAAAGAGTACAACTTACAGAGATCTTGCAAGTGGGAGATGACAATCCTTCCTTTATGCTAAAGCTAGCTATAGTACAGGAAGTAATCATAGAAACATAGAAACTTGGGGTTGGAAGGGACCTCAGGAGGTCAGCTAGTGAACCTCACCCTGCTGAAGGTAGGACCAGCCCCAACTAAACCATCCTGGTCAGGGCTTTGTTGAGCTGGGCCTTCAAAACCTCTAAAGATGGTGATTCCACCCCCCTGGGGCTTCACCAACCTCAAAGGATAGGGCCCCTTGCTGTACCACCACTTGTAAAGTAATGCCGTGACTCGGATTCGAACCGAGGTTGCTGCGGCCACAACGCAGAGTACTAACCACTATACGATCACGGCAAGCTACCAGGGTTATACAGATAAGGGAAAAGTCTGGCCTAATCCTTGGGACTCTGCTCATGATGTGCCTTCACACATTAAAGTCAGTATATTGAGTCACCCTAGATATAAAAGGGAAAAGCATTTAGCTTGCTGATCTTAGCAGAGCTGGAATTCTTCGGGACTTCTACAGGTGGACATTTAAGGAAGTTAAACTGCACCAATCAAAGGCATGCACTTAAAGCTCATGAGCTACAGCATTAAGGCCACTCTGCATCCTAAGTGAGAGCTTCCACAGGGGAATTTAATGCCCTTTGAGTGAACTCATTTGAACTCTCTTGAGTGTCCCTCAGTACAGATGAAGCCCGTGTCTCTTTGGAGCTCCAAGTGCAACTCTGCTTTATCATTTGCCATTTAAGGACATCTATACATGTGCTCCAGGAGCGTGGGGGGTGGGTGGGTACTTTAATTAGAGTGGCTCTAAGAGCCACTTGAACTAAAGTGCCCAGAGCATCTTGTGTATCAGCTCCTGCGCTGAAAAATGGTGACGGGGGCACTTTTACTAAAGCTCGTTGAATGAACTTTAGTTAAAGCATCCCTGCCATGATTTTTCAATGCAGTGATGCTGATACATGAAGCAGCCAGAGTGTGCTGGAGTGGTAATTACAGCTAGTGTGTGCTGGAGCGCTGTAATTACAGTATGTCAGAGCAGCCTCGCTGCTTGTGTAGAGGTTCCCCAAGTGTGTGAGAAATGCTTCAAGGGGCAACGATGTCTAGAACCAACAGCGGACCTCCCATACCCAGTGACAGGCCTGCCTACTTCTGGTTTCCATTCTTTAGTTCCTTTTCCTAAACGTTAGAAGGAATGATGTCTAAAAGTGACTCTTTTTCCTTTCTTTCTTTCCTCCATTTTCCCATTGCCATTTTGAAGCTCTTCCAAAGCTGAAGAACTTTTCAAAAGTTCCAGAAGGCAACCCACGAACCACTCTTAAACATCAAATTGTCTTCAGTGAAGCCCATTTTTATAGGGGTATTTTTAACTGTGTATCATCCTTTCCTATTGCTTTTTATATCCTTTTGTCTCCTTGTGTAGAAGTAGCACCCAGGAGTTCCTTCATGAACTCCATTATACCTTATAGTGTACGTACACGCTCATTAATGTGTTTTTGGTAATGCACATTAAATTTAGTACCTCCATTGTTTCGTACTTCCTAGGGTCAGAAGGGACCTGAACAGATCATCAAGTCCAGCCCCCTGCCATGGCAGAAACGAGTGTTGGGATCATAATACCCCAGCCAGATATCTATCCAACCTCCTCTTGAAGACCCTCAAGGGAGGGGAGAGCACCACCTCCCTTGGGAGCCCCTTCCAGAGCCTGGCAGCCCTAACTGTAAAGTAATGCCTCCTGATATCAAGCCTGAACCTGCTCTCAAACAATTTGTGGCCATTATTCCTTGTTATCCCAGGTGGTGCCCAGGGGAACAGAGCCTCACCTAATTTCCCCTGGTCCCCCCTGGTGAGTTTATAGATGGCCTCTCACCAGATCCCCTCTCAGTCTTCTCTTGTGGAGGCTGAATACATTCAGGCCCTTTGTGGTGGTACTAGAAAAAGATGCACTATTTTAAGGTGCATTAGCAAAAGTGCACAGTTTTTTTGTGATGCTTTAATGTACATGAAAATAGGCTAATGCATGTTAAAGTGCACGTGTAGACACAGCCATAGAATACAAATGCAACTATTTTATGCTGCTGCTCAAATGAGGGGTGGCACTTTATCTTCTGCAGTAGGAAAACTGATACATAATGGGATTATAAAAGTGATAAATAGACCATTTTAAATTGGCAGTTGAACAGATAAAACCTGGACTATCTTTCCAGTAGCATATTCCAATACAGCAGACCACTGATTCATTTTGTATCGCATTTATATTCCCTCTATAGCACAGCGCATTTGAATTTTACTCTACATATGCTGGATCTCAAATAACAATTTATCTTCAACACAATGCACTACTTGCTTTTACATGGCATGTTTTATTGACAAATTAGTTGGGACACTGAAAATGCTCAGCAACATATCATAAAAAATGCAAACAAATTGAACGCTTAATTATAGTTAGAGCTGTTCCAAATGGCTCTGTAGTTAGTGGAATGGCTGAATAGCCACATTTTCAAAGGCAGCCTGACTGCCTAAATTGTGCATGATTTACTGGATCCTGTTGCCTTTTGTAGCGAGGAGTAAGGGAAGAAGAAATAGCTATTTGTTGTTGGCACTGGTCTAAAGAAAAGTGATATAGTATAGGAGCCGATGTTGCATCTAGTGGATAGAGGCCCAGTTTGTTGAGGCCCAGACTTAGATAGATCAACTAGCCTAAACAGGCTTGCTGGTACAAGACGTACTAGTTAACAGTCTTGCTTTTTTGGGAACTGTCGTTATGCATTAATAACCTGTTCTTCATCTTAAACCGGGCTTGAATAGAAGTTAAGTGACCAAGTCAAATGGTAATCCAGACCAGACCCATTTCAGTAGCTGTGAAACCTCTTAGGCACCTACTTTTCAGTGCCTCTGTCCAGTCCTGCAGAATTCCCTATGTGCCTAAATTTGGGCTTCTGACCTTGCTAAGAGGTCAACTTCAGTCATGAGCCTGAATGAACTTTGTAGTTCAGTGGTGGGGACACCTGGGTTCTAGGATCTCCTCGACCTGAGGGACTCAAACCCACATCTCCTGCCTCCCAGGAGTGCATCTTACATTCTGGGATAGAGAAATTAGGAGGATGGATAGTCCATGCTCACAGCTGATGAAAAGGTCAAAGGTCCACCAAGTAGATGACCCACAGAGGTTGTGTGATGATGAAGAAATCCCACACCAAATTCCTTAGTCAATGGCAGACAAGGGAGTGCCATTGAGTTTTATGCACAATTTAGAGAAAGTGAAAACACTGTTGTACACCATCTGCTGATGGCCACGATGGGTGCAGACACTTCCAAATGTGCATACCTCCATGCAAGCACCAAGCACTGAGACATGTGTGCATGGCCTAAAACTCTCTTATAATCCACCGGGGCCAACAGGTAGCAGCAGGCACAAATACTGATCTTTGCATGCATATTTATTTGTTAGATAGTCTGAAACAGTAGCAAGCACTCCCTATCTTCCCTTGCATATGTAGTTGGTTTATGCACAGAGATGCTTGCACCCATGGCTGACACGCGGTGTGGTAGTACTCCAACACGGATGAAGTTTTTCACTTCCTCAATGTCACAAAGAAGCTCGGGTTATTGCTGGAAATAAAGCCCTGATCTCCTGACTTCTAGGCCCGCCTGCTTTTTACACCAAGACTATTTTTCCACCATGTGGCTATTTCTGGTAAAACCCTTTGGCTTGATAGCCGTTTTATTGTATTTCTGCTTATAAAGGTACAGGGTGTTCATTGCCTCATCTTATTGTTCACTTGCAATTCCTAAATGGTCTCTGAGTTGCTCTGTGTTGTGTAGATCAAGTAGGATGCCTTCCCTGAAGGTGTCTGATGGCAGGTGGGGAGGTTTAAAAATCTTTCTTGTTGTGCTGCCATGAAGTTTAAAATCCAAAGTCCACTAAAATTCGACATCTTCCATGTTTCAGGGATGTATTTGGTAGCTGTGTTGGTCTGAGACAAAAAGAAATCCAAAAAGCTAGAACTCGTGGTTCCAAAAATGATACCTTTATTATGAGACCAGGGAGGTCGAAGTATTTTGCCACAGGCCTTTGTTTCTTTATGCAGCTGAGATCATTCAATCCTACACGTAGCGATCACCCCATCTCTCCGATGTGGACAGCAAAGGGGCGCCATAAGCAGGTGATGTTGCTAGAGCTGAAGGTGAATGAACCTCGGCTGTTATACTCCTCAGGCACCTATCCACGTGATGGGCCTCTGCTCTGATGCATGCTAATTAGTCTGCGTCAGAGCATACTCGATTAATCGAGTGTGCTGCGAGTCTCCTGGAGCACGCTACTTAGCACGCTCCAGCAGCCTTCATGTGACATGTATGCAGCATCCCTGCTGTTCAAAATGGCAGCGGGGGCACTTTAACTAAAGTTTGTCGTTTCGTTAAAGCACCCCCACCATCGTTTTGAAGTGTGGGGTGCTGAACACACGTGACGCAGCAGGTGCTTTAATTAGAGCGGCTCTAATTAAGGCACCCCCCCTCCACTCCGGAGCATGTGTCTAGGTGCCCCTTGTTATTTGGTCCAGTGATGGCCTGTATTGGTGTTGGGGTGCAGCAGGCATTGGCGTCGGTGGAGGTTAGTTAGCCTGTTGCATGAGAAATTCTAGTTGAGGCTTGGAGTTATCTGTAAGACAGGGCAGGGTTATCCACCATGGATACCTTGAGATACTCATCCTTTTCTGGGCGGGTTGGACATCATTAATGATGTGTCTATGGTATCCAAGCTGGGGGCTGTAGGTGACAAACAGGGGGTTCTGTTGTCCTTGTCCCAGGGCTGGGATTGTTTGTAGCAGGTCAGAGGACCAGAGTAAGAATTACAGGGATTTCACTGCACAAAACCCAGGATTTCTGGCATATAAAGAGACTCTTCTGATGGTAACACAAGCAGCAGGACTGACTTAAAGAGCTCACAGGCAGAAAGGCTAAACCAATTCTTCCACCAGAAGCAGTGGCACTTTCATGTCAGTGGGCTGCAGCCTAGGAACGACAACTCTGGGGTGAAGACAATATGATAAAGACTGAATTTGAGTCTGCTATGACATGTCCTCCTCTTGAGTAGCCTAATGGATCCATCAAGTTGACACAGTAATTTTATTCCACTCTTGTCACACACACTACTGGGAAGCTAAAGAGGGAGTACTTGAAATCGGAGGGCTGTCACACCCGGCCCCATCTCCAGCAGCCAGAGCGGCCTTCTGGGGTTATAGGCAGCCAGTTGGAAATAAGATGCTCCAAATTGTACCTGGTATTCGAAGTGTCCCCTGGTTATTCCTAGATTTGGTGGAAAATCTCCCCTTTTCCGCCCTCCCAAGAGGAATGGATTTCCTCTCTTCACAGGGAAATGGGGCTGAACTGTATTTAGTCTCATTCGCTCCATTAGTAGCATTCAGATGTTCATAGCCCCTCCTCTTTGGTTGGATTTCCCATAAAAATGTTGAATATACAGCAGGCACAGTGAGCAGTGATCATCATAAGCATCAGGGATCACTGCAACAGAGTAGGAACCTAAGACTGCTACATACCGCAACCAGGCTGCTGAATCCATCCCTATCTTATCCCCAGCAGCATCCGGCACTGGCCTGGATAGGATACCCCAGAGTGATCAACCTTCCTTGGGTTGGTCTAATAAAAGATATCAAATTCACCCAAGGAACCTTGTCTTCCTTAGGGAAAGTGTTTCCAGCCCCTAATTCAGACTGTCTCTTTTTTATGCTCTGGATAAAAGAGGCATGAGATTTTCCAGCTTTTTAAAATCTCCCATGCATTGCAATGCAAGTTGTCACTTTGGTTTTATATTTCCCAAACTGGGATTGTGATTGCACACAGATGGATTTGTGCATACCGCATGGAGGCACGCATCAGAAAGCACTTCGATATGCATTGAGGATTTGTATGTCTTTGCGGGACATGCCGCTACACTGAGAGGTGTGCAGGGGTGAGGTTCACATTGATGGGTGCATAGATGTCATTGCACACATCAGCCTTTGAGAATCTAACTCCCATTGTTTTTCTGTAGGCTGCAGATGTGCTGTATAGATTGTCAAACCGTAATCTCACTTGTAAAAAGGAATTCAAATAACTTCTGGGTATTAGCTGTGTGCACTAAAGCCCTTGAGGGTTACTGGGATTGATGTGCTACAGGACTCTGGGCAGTCTGCCTCTCTTCATCTGCCCAGCTTCTTTATGCCACCTGTCAACAATAAACCATGATTTTGCAGTAATTATGGAGGGATTGTAAAGCACGGACTGGAAAGAATCAGGGATTATTTAGAAAAATCAAACGAGGAGGCGTGAAATGAAGCCCTTCCTCACACACACAAACTTTATCAAAGAAAAGAATGCAAGAATGACCTTTGCCAGAGAAACCTTCGCACCGGAGCTACAACATACTTGGTGACTGTAGGGGATTTTCTTACCTGTCCCAGAGCTGAAATCAAATGCAAATCATCTCTGGGCTGAGTTACCGCCAAAGGCTAGATTCCTTTCATTCACCATATCTTGTCATTTCTCTTTCGAGCCAGATCCTTATATTGCTGAATTTATGATTTTCAGCCATGTCTGAATGTTTAATTACATCATCTGGGGGAAATATATCTATTTTTTTCCCCAGACAAAAGCCTACAGGTTTTGATTTGTATATCTCAGAGTAGTGTTGTGAGGCAGGTGGCTAGAAATGAAATACGTCAACATGTATCTTTATTAAATCTCTCAATGCATCCAGTTTAACTTCCAAGATTCACTGTTCCTATTCTGTAAGCCATTCAGCATCCCTCAAAACTCTGTTGCCAGTTAGGAAGATAATACAATCCATCCAATTTCTTCATTCAACACAAAGAAAGCTTCTTGGAGATGTGCGCTGCATGTTGTTAGCATTCTCCACTAGTTTAAGAGAAAAGCAAAGCAACCTCTTTCCATTTGGTACTGTATAATGTACAGGGCATATCTAGACTAATGAAAACTTGCACCTCTCTTGTGAATCAGTTCTACTGGGAGTCTAAACAGATCTGACAGCTGAGGTCTCACCAGCCTTATTGTATCATATTCTAGTTTCTTGAAAAACAAACTTCTTATTATGTGTGGCAGAAGGTAGGGCAGGGTGGCACCTGAAAAGGCTAACTGGTTCAGAGGCGTGAACTTTTGCAGGCAACAACCTACTTCATCAGATGTTATGAACGGTCAATGTGTAGCATCTGCCCATTCACTGTATCTAACAAAATTGGCTGATGCCTGCAAAAGCTCATGCCTCTCTGCACCAGTTAGTTTTCACGGTGCTACCTTCCCCTACCGTAGGGCACGGTGCTACCCTGCCCTACCTTCTGCCTGACTTCAGACGAACATGAGTAAGCAACTCTCTACTGCGTGGCCACCACGACAGATGGAATACACCTAATATCATTCAGTTTTGCAAACCAAGCAGTTCTGATCCTGGTTAGTTCTTGGATGGGAAACCAGCTCCAGGAGCCATAGATTTTTTTCTTAAATTACTGTTGAGCACTTGGTAAAACCAAACAAGTAAGGAGTTTGCATTCAGGCCCCTTGTCATGATGGAGCTCATGCATGGGAATAAAACTGAAGGAAGGATGGAAGAATCTGGCCTTAGAAAAGGGTGTTGCTGTCTCTGATTAAGGCTCCCCAAGGCACTGCTGTACAGGAGGGAAGCAATCTAGGGAAGTCAGCTGTTGAAGGGCCACTTCCTGCCGGAGTGGTTGGTTCAAGCATCACCCAATGAAGGTGATTTACAGTGAGGTGGGAACTCCACTACTCTACTGAAAAAGGAGCTGGTCCATTGGAGATCCTGAGCCAGGGGCATGATCTCCTGCAGCTGCTGGGCTGCTCCAGAGTATATTGGATCTGGAGTTAGAGGTTAGAGAGGGGGATGTCTACATGAGATGCTAGAAGTGCACTAAGCTAATTCGACTGTGCATTAGCGTGGCAGACAAAAACCATGCTAATGCACTACTGTGCAGTAGAATTAGTCTACTGCACATTGGCATCACCTAAAATGCATGGGCCTGTTATAGGTACCAAACTAAATGGGCAGTAACCACAGTGCATTCATACACGTGTAGACGTGCCCGGGAAATATAACTGGCACGTCTGAAGTAGCTTCCTTCCCCGTTCTGAGCTGTGCCTTGGGGCAGGAGAGAAATTAGCCTCTTGTTTTTGACGGCAGCAAAGCCAGGATAATATTAAGGCATTTGGAAGAACTCTCATTTTATTTAATATGCTAGGTGGAATGGTCTCCACTAAGTCTCCATAAA
Organism: Alligator sinensis; assembly: GCF_000455745.1. Taxonomy (NCBI): domain Eukaryota; kingdom Metazoa; phylum Chordata; order Crocodylia; family Alligatoridae; genus Alligator; species Alligator sinensis. The sequence goes on from NW_005842046.1 coordinate 835,966, forward strand.
TAATTAATTCTTTTTTTCCTGTCTAGAAAGAAACGCTGATTTTTCTTTGCAGCTGTTTGACAGATATAAAAACATGATAAAATGGAAATAGTGTCACAGTATAATTCACTGGGACTTTCCTTTGGAGAATGGAGCTGGGCAATGAAGTATTAATTGGCCAAGAGGAAAAATATAAATTTAGGGGGACCCTCTCTTTTATATTTGGCAGTCAGGACGAAGGCTGAAATGGCTGTCTCCCAAGTCTCCCGGTGGCTGACCACCTTCAAATTTCATGGAGATTAGTTTTGGCTGAGGATCAAGGACACTGAGCACCTCACCACAGAAGGCTGTAAAATGAGAAAAATTATGTACACTACTATCTTCATTAGGGGCCTGGTCCAAAACCCACTGAACACAAAGGAAAACCTTTGGACTTCAGTGGGCTTTGGATCTGGCCTTGTCTAGGCTTTCCTTCCTTGTAGTAATCTAATTTAAATAAAGTACAGAAATGTGTGTGACTGTGCATGCATTTTTTTTTCTCTCTCTCTTTCTTTCCCTCCTTTATATATTCTGCTCTTCCCCCCAACCTTTTAAAATAAGGGTTTAGTACCCCATCATAATCCATGATAAAGCAGAGATCATTTTACAGGGCAAGGACATCAAAGTTAGATACAAACAAGACAGACTTCCTTGCAGCTTGAGCCCCAACTTTGTCCTCTCTGTTTGCCAGGATCATATCCTTCCTCAACCCAGAGGCATCTAGTACAAATAAACACATTTTTACACTGTCCAGGTTGCTAGGCCTCCCATCCTGCTAATGCTATCAGTAAAGAGCAAGGGAATTGAGTGAATTACATCCGATTGTGGCTTCCTGTGTTACAGCTTCCCTGTTCCCTTGGACAGACTGGTGTCTTTGCCTCTTCCTTCAACCTCCATTTCCTTGGAAGAACCAGACACACTGAGATCAAGATGTGCGGGACAGTGATAGTGCCACGCATACCAGATCTACCTGATCAGCACAGGACTTGTTGGGGAGTCAGCTCCACGGACCCAAGGTACACCACCACTTCGGTCTGTCAAACTCATGAATCCATCAGCATATTCAGAATGACATCATTCTCATCAACATCATCAAAATTCCTCAGATTTACTCAAGCTTGCTCAACAGCCTGGCCATTTGGTTGCACTTCCATGATCTTATCCTTAATTTATCTCCCACCTGCCAGCATCCATCTCCGCTGTCCCCTGGCTCTTGCTTAATTACCTTATCCTTCGTCTCTGTCATCACTCCTTCTTTAGATCACACTCTCTACCTTCCAAGTGCCGACATATCCTATCCACAATGCGCTAATTAAGCATCCTCATTACCTTCAACTCTTTTATTTCAGCCCCCCTCAGCACACGTTTCTTCGCTCTCATCCTGAACAACCCTAATTGGAATTCCAGCCATGTTTTCTGTTTGCACATTCATTCGGTGGAGCTGGCGTGGCTTGCAGAAGCTGTACAGTGTTTAGTTCGACATGTCATTTTTGCAGTGCTGCATGTAAGATAGCATAAGGCACCATGGAAGAAAGCATGGAGCACTTGTGCATATAGCTGATAAGCAGTTTATTGAAACCAGTATAACCTGCAGATTGGACAGAAACAGGACAGGAAACAGAAGTGAATAAGAGCTGAAGGTCCTTGAAGGTTAGCAAAAATCAGGCTGCTATGATAGAAGGGGAGTCAGTGGGGAGATTCAGAGGGGCCAGCATGGTCCTAAATCACCGGGTAGGAAGATGATCTTTGTTACAACAGTTTGTATGGATTGGGGTAGCAAAATATAGATGTCTCAGAGTCCAGGGACCTAACAGGGCAGGGAGGACACAGCGGAGAGTTTAACTGTGGAGGTAAGGAGTAAAAGAAGCATTAGAAAGGTCGCAGGGAGAGAAAAGCAGCAACATTCGGAGATAACTTAGATCAGGGGTGGGCAAAATGCGGTCCCAGGGGCCAGATGTGGTCTGCCAGGCCCCGCGGGGCTCCTAAACATTTAGAAAATTAATATTAATCTGCCCTGAGCTGCCTGTCATGTGGCCCTCAATGGCTTGCTGAAACTCAGTACGCGGCCCTCTGCCCAAAATAATTGCCCGCCCCTGGCCTAGATGCATGGGAAGCAAGAATGAAACAACCAACCACCGGGGAGTGAAACGGGGGACAGTCGCGGGTGCTCCACAGACCCGGGATTGGAAGCATTAGATGAGAAAGAGGAAGGGTTTTGAATGTAAGCTTCCCCCCTTGGGCCAAAAGCACAAGCCAGTTGTATTTACCGACGTAGGATGGAAGACTAGAGATGAAGGCCACAGAGTGATTCAAAGCCAGGGCCAGACTAAAACTCCCATCCACCCATTCCCCACGCTGTGGACTTGCCACTCATGCTGCCTCCCAGACCATGGAAAAAATGACTGCTCAATACAACTGGATCCCTTCTTTCCCAAGAGACGCTTGCCTGAAAGAGTCAGCGCCGCAGCATGCAATGGTGTGGCGCTGACGTCCTATGAAATGATGCACTGCTCATGCCCCTCGTTCCCCCTCACAGCACCGAGTTAAGCCAAAAGATCTCAGTGTTTTCATACTAAAGGCTGCTTCTAAATATTTCTCAGCACTGGAGGGTTTGACGTCTCAAGGACGCATGTCCTGTACTGCTCCAAGGGGAGAAGGGAACCGGGGCAAAGATTCTTTCCCAGAAATTTGCAACGGCTCTATATATTTTTGCAGTTATTAAGGCACTTTGTGATCTTGACCTGTCTCTCATGCTTTCAGCTTCCTTTCTAGGAGGGCATGGGTGTGAAATTCCCAAACTAAGTGACAGGCATATCTTATTATGATCCCCGTTCTTCTACATTGGTTCTAACCTCTTTTCAGCCCCTGTGATACTGAGCTGCAAACAGAAGGAAGCTTTTCCCATCAGTCCTCAGAAGCAGAAGTGATTCGGCTGACGTGCGTTCCCAGACACCAGACTCATGTGCACGCATCAGGAGGTGTGTCTGGGTTGGGTTTTTCCCCCACCCTTTCATGATCACTTCAATTGCCATAAATGAATACTCGACACAGCTGAAGATCTGCCCCCGAAGGTTTAGCCTGTGTCCTAAGATGTCAGCAATACTGGAACGAAATGCAATTTATCTGACTAAAATGCAACTTAATGTGGGTTTACTTCATGAACACATCTCTCTGGATGATAGAAAGGACAATACATCATACCCGCCCTGGTGACTAGCATCGAGCAAATCTTTTTCGGTGTTGGCACTTCTGTGGAAAAGCTCCTCTTGAATTCAGCCCAGTCAAATATTTTGTGATGGTTCTGGCAAACTGAGAAGCAGAACAAAGTTGCTTCTATTTTGAACATTTTGTCTGTGGAAGGGAATTGCAAAAAAGAAAAAGAAGTGATCCAAATGTTTCCAATTTCAAGATTGGGAGTATTTCTTCCTGAAAAAAAAATGGGTGCAACTAAAATTCACAAAGCAGTTTGGTGTCAGTAAATGCACAATTTCTTTTTGCTGAAAAAAGTTTGAAAGACCGCCTAGTTTTATTCCTCTACTCCTGGCTTCCTCAAGGCTTTTTCTTTGCCCCCTGAAAATTTCCCCCTCTGGAAGCCAAAATGAAGGATGTTAAATCAGATTAAACTAACATAAGGAGAGCAGGACCATCACGAGTGCATTTTGCTTCAACCAGTAGAGTGCAATGGGACAGAGCCTTGGTGGGGACAGAGAAGTATAATCATATTCATGGAATCGCAGAATTGCTACATGAAGAACGGAGACTGAGCTGATGTGCTATTCACAGTTGAAAGAAGATTCAGCATTGGTAACTTCTGGACTGTATAACATAACCACAATATGCTTCCATAATAAATGAGCCTATGCAATTACCGAACAGCTGTAATGAAAACACGGAGGAGATTAGCACAGGCTTTCAATAGGTTTGCTAGGTTTTCCCTCTTTCAATACCTTTCCCTTCTCAATACAGCCTGATTGCCTGCAGTAGCCGGAATTCAAGTGACAAGCCACCACCGCAGTCTCATATGGAAAACGCCAGCACATTTGACTAGGAATAAGCTGCAGCAGCATCTTTGCCTGCAGATGACATCTTGTCAGCACATCTAGAGCGTCAAGAATATTTCTTACACTGGACCAGGTCATGACCCTTAGGGTCAAAACCAATGATTTCACATGGTTTTATTTAAGCAGGCGAAGGAGCCGTGTTACACACACAGACATGTGTGCGTGCATGCGTGATCAGTCCTTTACCAGTGAGCCCTCAATTTACCAGGTCATGTTATTAATGGCTTGATCAGGGCGCAGGTGCAGATTCTGAAGTGTTAAGCTGATGAAGGTGATCCTAGGTTTCTCTTGAGGTTAGCAGCTGGAGTGGATGCCCAGACACTGTGCCCAGCCAGCTGTGGGCAATACCCTTCCGTGGGACTCTCGTTAGGTGCACTTCATTATGGCATATGGTCAAAAAATGATGAATCCAAGCCCCGTTCCTCTAGGTATTATACAGATAGGTGAGTAGCAAAATACAGTCCTTGGAGAGGATATCCCAGAAGGCAAAAAGCATCAGAGGTGTACCTGTGAAGGCAAGTTGTGCACGATAAGCAAAACTCTCAGCTACTGCTTGGGCCGTTGGCCAGCTGCTCCTACTGTCTCTCCCAGTCAAGTCCTCTTTGTTCTTGAGTTAAGTCCTATTTTTGTCTGACAAGAGGAAAACATGTTACTATTGAGGACTGCATCAATAGCATTCATTCAAGTAAAATTCAAATACCTATTCCCCTAGCGTTCAGCAGCATCTCTGTCATTTCCTGCTTGTGCTTCTCATCCCTGGTGCTTGTTGCACTGCAAGCAAACAAAAAGACCTGATTTCATTGCTGATCCATGCTTTTTCCTGAGAAAAGCTCATCTATACAGGTACTGAGCAAACCCCTAGTCCTTCGCATTAGTGTTTGGGCTTTCCTTGCTTGGGTCAGGCATGTCCTGCACCTGCAGGACGGAGCCCTAAGGCTTTCCTTGCTTGGGATGAAGCTGCCGTGGTGGCTGCCTCTCTGAGAGGCTCTGGCAGCTCCATATTTTTTGGAGCATTTCCTCCCCAGGAGATGCCATCTTCCTTCTCTGGACATGACCACAGTTCATTTCATAGCAGCTATGTGCCCCCAAGCACTAGGGACATAGTGCCAAGGTAAGTACAATGATAGCAATTTGGGAGGGAGGCAGGGACCCACAGGAAGAGAAGATGTGTCATGTCAAGGGGACCACTTTTTCTGTAGATCCAGGTTTGTGGCCTGCCTGACCCCGTGTCACTTAAAATCAAGTTGGGGTGGAACAATACCCGTGGACTTAGGGAAACTTTCTGTTAGATGAGAGTACTTTGTCGGTTCACCTATTGCCAACCAAATATCAACACAAGTTCCCTTCAGTACAACAAAGGCTTTTCAAGCATAACTTTCAGGTACTCGACCTCATGGCTGCTGTGAATCTGACTCTTTCAATACAATTTCCATGGGACTTAAGTGGTGTGACCCCAAATTTGGGAACTACCTACACCATCTCCTACTTCCATCTGTCTCACTGTGTTCAACTCTCAGGAGTTTGCTATAGCCTTATCAAATGTCCTTCCTCTGCAACTGCTTTCATCAATACCGAACATACATGGACTCACTGAAAGGGCTGTTTCCCCATTGTAGAAAATATCAGGGTCGAAGAGCCTGGAGTAGGGAAATGAGCCTTGCTGGGCTGTCTTTCCCACACTCCAGGGTATTAGCTGTGCCAGCCGCTGAGCAGGTCTTTTCCATCCATTAGCCATTGATTATACATTGCTCATCCCTGAAAAGCTGCTTTTATTATGGAAATACAGTGCCACTCACTGGATAACTGTACCTGCATTTGAACAGACTGAATATATTCGGGTGTATTTTCTCCTGGGCTGAAGTATTCGAACGGCATAGAGATGGAGACTAATTCTTTGTTAATTTGTCTCACTCCATGTGCAGTGATAGCAATCACTGGTATTTATATCAGCTGCTTCCCGTGTTATTTTGCTCTACCTCATTTGTTTGAGTAGCTGCTTGTTAAGTGAATTTAGGGGAAGGCTGACCATTTTCAGCTGTTTACTCGACATCCGCCAGCACATCTTGTTGTGTGGGTTTTGGAGGGGAAAGATGGAGTACCGATTGAGCTGTTTGGCTAGGGAGAGTTTGTCACAACTGCATTCAGGTTTTGATTCTGTCCAAACTTCCTGGGTGATTTTGGCAGGACACACAAGTACTAGGCTGCAGACCCTCAATCATAAAGTGGGGGGGGAAACCATCATCCTTTTCTTCTATTCTGTCTTGTCTACTTCAGCTGCAAGCTCTTTGGGACAGACATTTTCTCTTAACATATGAATGTGATGTGGCCAGCATTATACAGCTCCAGTCTTGGCTGGGGCCTCAATACAGCACTGCATGTTAAATATTTACTTCCCTTTAATTACTGTGGAGGAGTAGGGAATCCATATCTCAGATGGCTTAAAAATATGCCACCTCACAGTGCTAGGCCCTGATCCTGTGAGTCCATTTAAATGTGGTTCATGTTACTCCTGTGAAGTCCCCTCCTGGAGTCCGACTGTATCTCAAAAGGCTGTATTCAGCTGAGCGACGTTAAGTAGTATCAGAGAGAGAAAAATAGGTAAGGGGACATGTGCTAAAAACTGAAGATGGGTAAATAAATGAAGGGGCAATGTTTTGGTAGCCTATTCCCGATAGAAGGAGTTGCAGAGAGGAGGGCTCTTGCATTCACAGAGAGGGCTCATGGGAAGGTATGGAAAAGAGGCAGTTGCAAGAAGAGTTGAAGGACCTCTAGGTGGGCTGAATTTCATCGGCATGAATAAATCGATCCTTTGACTCATTAAAGTTGTCTTTCATGTTGTTAGTGTCCGACGAGAGCCTTCCAAAGCTAAATGGAGACGTTGCTTTTTATATACTTGGTTTTGGGAGCAGGTCCTTCGGTAGATCATGTCAACATGGTAATTCAAATAAAGAGTCAAGGAGCATTTGAAAATCACCACTTGCTGGGGCTGAAGTCAAGAAGAGCTGAAGGCAACGGCAGATGAGGGTACCCACCCAGTACCTTTCAGGAAGCATTCAGCAG
>NW_005842046.1:843135-864264 GCF_000455745.1 Alligator sinensis
TCTACTTTCAGTGCTTGATGTCAATTTGGGGAGCTCATTTAATCTGTCAAAACCAGACTGCTTTCATGCTGAATGTCTAGATCTTAATTAGGCAGACAAGGTTCCTTGGGTGAATTTGATATCTTTTATTAGACCAACCCAAATGGTTGGAGAATAGTTATTAAGCAAGCTTTCGGGTTCAAAAACCCTTCGTCAGGCTCAGGAAGCTGCAGCAGTTGGTTTTTGAACCCGAAAGCTTGCTTAATAACTATTCTCCAACCATTTGGGTTGGTCTAATAAAAGATATCAAATTCACCCAAGGAACCTTGTCTGCCTATATCCTTAGACCAACACGGCTACAACCTAAACCCCTGCAACATGGTAGATCTTAATTATTCAGGGATTCAAGACACCTTAGTGATGGCTAAGCCGTGACAAGAGGCTTTCAAAATTCACATGCAAATTGAGAGAGATGTGACAGATGATTAATACCATCCCTCTATTCATAAGTTAGGGCCTTATGAATTGCCCGGGAGGTATATCTTACTTTGTGTGCATAACCAATTAGGAAACAGGGACCTTCCTTTTCCATTAATTTAGGTCATTTAGTTGCCATGGTGATAAGTGCTATACAGGTGAATGAAATCAATAAACACCCAGTAATTCATCTTTAACAACGAAGCCTAGACTAACCTCAGATTTTCAGAAGATATAACTCAAAGTAACACCAGCGTTCATGGGGCTATGCAGATTTAGACCAGTTCAAGATTTAAGTCAAATGTTGGAAACCTGCCATCTTGGATTTATTGGACCATTTGCCACAGTAAATGAATGAGAGCTTCTTCTGAACATATTTTAATCTTGTTAAATAGAAGAGTGATATACTGATTGGTTAAAAGGCACAGATGAATGGAGTGAAAATGTTCATTCTGGAGTCCAGTTTTATTACTCAGGACCAACTACAGCTCAAGACTATTCCATCAATGACAGTCCCACACCAAGCTGAAAAAATACGTGAGAAAGAGAAATGAGAGAGTACTGACAAGAAGACCTATATTTCTTGGGTTGGCAAATGCTGGACTCCACTCTCGGAATAGAGGAGCTGACCAAAAAATATTCAATGAAATACAAATAATTGTGCTCAAACATTTCTGGATTTTTTTTTTGTTTGAAGACAAGGTTCTTTGGGTACAGGTGGTATCTTTTATTAGACCAACTAAATAATTGGAAAAAAAAATTCTTAGGAAGTTTTTGGGTTTAAAAACCCTTTGTTCAGGCTGGGGAAACCTCTGCAGTTGGTGTGTGCCCTTCCTGGATGGAAGGAATAGTCTGTTTGAAGACAGCATGCTTAAGAATGCTTGTATTTTGGAAAAGTAAAAAAAAAAAAATGGTTTTAAGTTTTTTTGGAAAGGCAGGTAGGACCAAAGGAAAAGCAAAACCAAATGATCACTGTCACACTCTTTTGGCCAAATTTTTATAAAAAATGGAAGATGTTCTACGAACATTTTCTAAGCCAAAAAGCTATTTTTCATCATAAAAACCACCAGTTCCAGAGAATATATTGTAAAGCTGTTCTGAACTGGATTACATGAGCAAAAAGTGTTTTCTAGCTCCAATTTCTGTGCCAAGCTATGTGAAGTGTATTATAAATGGGACAAACAGTAGCATATGTGCAGCTATAATAGATTTAGTACATGACACATAGGCCTTTGCAGACATATGGGAGCAGCCAAAATTAATTTTGAATGGAAGGACTCCCTCCTGGCTGGTGCAAGTAGCAGGGAGCCTGCAGATCTGACTCCTTCATGCTCTGACGTGCGAGCTGGAGGGAGGTCTCTGCAATCTAAGAGGAGAGGGCAATGGAAAACACGCTGCTGCTTAGAAGTGGTTGTCTGTGATCTACCGTTCTGGCACCACGCACACGTACAAACAGAGCTTGCCATGGACAAGCGGTTATATTCCCAATATGCTAAAAGACACATTGAGGCCATTCAGGTAGCTCAGCAGCGGAGAGAGGTAAGTGAGCTTTTGCTCAGCAAAACACATGTGATTCAGTTTGTCTCTAAGGTGCATCTGTACTCTGCTTTAGCGCTGGAGTTACAGAGGCTGAGACTCAAGGGAAGTCGGTGGTGAGCTGATTAAAGACTCTCTCACTCAGTCCCAACTTCCGGTGCCTGCTTCAACCCCTCATAATCCTGCAGAGTTTTGCTTTCCTTCAGGGTGGGGTGTTTCTAGTAGATGCCCTTACATCCTGTGTATGCATTTATATTGGAAGAAGCGGGTATCTGCTGTTTAACCTGATTTATGATCCAGTTCCTCCATCCAGTCTTCCTCTTTGCTGTGTAACAGCCCCATGGCCAACCAAGACTATAATCTTTATCAATCCAGTGTTAGTTACTGGAAAAGTCTGGTTGACACACATATGGTTCAAAAATATACAGCCCTCGCTAGCGCACGGTGATTTATATTGTACCTTGCTATTTACAGATGATTGCAGCAAACTGTTTCAGAGTGCACTATAAAGCATTTTATCAAGCCTATCTTAATGCGTCTAATTACAGCCCAAGTGGAATTTATGAGATCATGTTCTTCTTTTCTTTAACTCTTTAGAAACTGCAATGGTTGGCTTTCTCCAGCATTGAATCTTGTTGTTAATGATGGGAATTTGTTTCTCGCTTGACAGCATTTAATGAAGAGGTTGCTTATTAACAGCAAGAAATTATTGCGCTTGGTTCTTCTCTGACACTGGAGTAAATCAGTGCATTGGACCAAGTCCTTGGGTTGTATAAATCAATGTACTTCTCAGATTTCAGCTATGATGATTTATACTATCTGGCTCAATGGAGTGCCATGAAAGAGGATCACTGTGTTAGGTTGTAAAAGTCCAAATATGGGTTTTGCATATTCCTTTTCATTCATGCCTGAAAGAGAGATAGGGCAAATAACAAGTATAAAGATGATGATAAAGAAGAAATCAAAAGAAGCCCAAATGTTGCAATGTCCAATTCCATCCTAAAAGAGGTATTTTTTAAACAAGCCAAAAATTCAAAAAAACCCAAACAACAATGGTTTTTATTGGAAAAAAGTTGCAATGAAATTTTTTGACCTGTTCCAACTCTCACACTTAGGCAATTCAATGTCTTCCTATAGGGCCTTTGAAGAAACTATCATATTGCCTCCACAAATTGCTAGGCTGCCATGGGGCATGGTGGAAAAAAAACACCCAAAGAAACAGGTGTTCTTCTACTGACTAGTATTGAATATGATGGAGCTCATACAAAAGGTTCCAAGAAAGGAACATTAAAGCCTTCGGGCTGAGGTCAATGAGCCTTATTAATGCAATATTCAAGCTCCTCACACTCTTTAAGCAGACAAGGTTGTTTGGGTAAATCTGATATTTTTTATTAGACCGAGTCACATAGTTGGAAAAAATTCTTCTTTGCAAGCTTTTGGTACAATTACCCTTCATCAGGCTGAGGAAGCACCTGCAGTCGGTGTGTGCGTTCTTCCTGGATGGAAGGAATAGTAAAGAAGCCAGCGGCTGGTGTGCATGCAAGAAAGGCAGTCGGTGAAGATGTAAATTGAGGCATCAATGGGTGAGAGAGAGGCTGGGAGGGGGTGGGGAAGGGGAATGAATGTAGCTTGCAAATAGTGGAGAAGTACCTGGGGAGTCAGATGGCAGGCAGGTTATAACATGTCATAAATCCAGCATCTACATTTACTCCATGATTTTTTGTATCCAGTAGACGATGAAGTGAAGTTTGTAGGCTCGATCACTTAGGCTAGCATGCTAACCATTAAAATACTCTTGTTCATTCTGTCTCTGATTTTCCTGAAATGCTTTTGGCAGTCGTATGATTACAGCACGGTAGGTTATAGACTTGGTTGGCTGGCCAGCTCATGTTTCCCCAGCATGAACGTTTGTCCCCAGCAGTTCTGGCAGGACACACACCACCACTATCAAATTAAGCACATGAGTAGTTCTGAGCAAAGCCTCGGTCAGCATTTGTTCTGAAAGTACGCATGCTTGCTGAGCTGAATGCTTTCATTGCCTCAGCAGCTCCATAGCAGACAGTGGCATGACCTTATGAAATCTGCATCGGTTTTCTTTGGGGGGGGCAAAGCAAAACCCACAAATTCTCATTAAAAAAATCCCCAAACAAAGCAATCACCTCAGCCCTGTCTCATGGTATACGCAGCACTTACACTAGGTAGACAGCAAGCTATTTATTAGCAATTATTTCTGCTTAAATAACCAAAATTGGTCAGTGAAGCATGCGTCGGGCAGTGATGAGGCAGCTTAATGTGACGAAGGCATAAAAAGCCAATTGGAGCAAATCTGAGCTTCAACATGTCTCCAGCTGTACAAGCGTTGTGGATGTGGCTGACTGTAATCCTAGTATTTCAATTTAATCATTTTATGCAGGCTTAATGCAAATTGTAGTACGGCTTTAGCCACAGTGGAATAACAAGCAGCTGAGGCAGGCTGCACATTTACAAGAGAAATGTCAAGGAAGAAGGCATTTTTGGCTTAGCAACAGTAAAAGACACTGAGAACTGGCAAATCAAAAGTCTGTTCTTCCACTGAGAAGCCTGAGAAGGGAAGCACAAAGGTTTGCCCATTATCCAACCACTAATGATAAATAACCCCATAATTTAGAAAGAATTAACGTATTCTACGGCTAAGGAAATATGACTCGGTAGTTAACCTGGGGACACAGCACAGGATTGCAGGCTTTATATTTAAAATGTATTCATAGCAGCACAAAAAAAACCCACAGCAAAGGTGAATAAGCAGTTTCCATCACTTGTTCTCAATCAACATGGACACTACGTCTTTGTAATGTTATCCACCAATACTCAGCTATTTGTTGGTGATGCACAACAGCCATACACACTAGCAATTTTCACCCTAGATGCAGTGCAGAGGATGGAGGGTTTGGGGACATGTGGTTCCATTTTTTTTGCCATCTAGTAATAGCCATGCAAGCACTGGGGCCTCTCTGAGTTCAGTAACCTCTGCTGAGATTTCATGTCATAGATACTTACAGAGACTCTCAAGTGCACAGTAGCATAGCTTACTGCACATTAAGCATATATGTCTAAATGTGCACATGCTTACTGCGCCGTAAACTTGGTTAATCACGAGTAAATTTGCTACCTGTGACTGCAAATAGCAAATTTACTTTCACTTAGTAACGGCGCAGTAGTGTCTGCTGGGCCATGGGGGACACTGTCTCAGCCCCAGCAGCAGGCAGCTTCCAGGGGCAGGGTGTAACGTCCCAGCCCCGTCCAGGAGACAGCTGCCTCCTTGCCTGGTGCTCCCTGCCAACCCCACAGCTAGCAAGTAGGGCAGGGGTGGGCAAAATGTGGCCCATGAGCTGGATGCGGCCTGCCAAGCCATTCTATCCAGTCCATGGGGCCCCTAAAAAATTTAGAAAATTAATATTTATCTGCCCTGGGCTGCCTGGCATGTGGCCCTTGATGGCTTGCCAAAACTCAGTAAGCGGCCCTCTGCCCAAAATAATTGCCCACCCCTGATGTAGGGGGAACCTAGAGCTTCCTCCTGCTGGTGGCAGGGGCCCACTGCAGGGCACCAGCAAGCAGGAACTGTTTGCTGCCATTAGCAGTAAATCTGGTCCTGCTTCCTTGCATGTGTAGATGCCAGCCTGGGAGCATTTACTTGCGATCAGTTTACTTGTGAGTACCGTATTTTCTTGCATATAGTCCACGGGTTATATAAGTTTTTACAAACATGACGGACGGGTGCGGGCTATACAAAGGTGCGGGCTATGCAGAGCCATTTATGCAAAAACAAGTGTAGCAGAAGTTAATAAGTGCATTAATAATTGTTTGAATAGTATTTCCAGGTTATACGACATACTGGATGATGACGGTACGAGTGCGATAGCAAAGATTTAGGCATGAAAAACCCGCCTTGCCGTGTTCAAAAACAGCGTTCTGTCCATTCTTCCATTATATCCTCATTCATCCACCCTTTCTTAACTGCAGCTCCAGTTGGGATCTTTTCATGGGGCATTGTTACCCGTTTGAAAATAACCATTGGTTTTAACTTTACACCACTTGCACTGCACGCTAGCACAACGGTGAAATTTGTTCGTTCATGGCCTGTTGTTGATAGTGCAATCGTCTTTTTTACCACGTTGATCAACTGTATGAGTTGCTAGGACTGAGTCACCCCCAGTACTGACACTATCAGGTGCGGGGAATATATGGGTGTGGTCTATACACAGACTATTTTCCGAAAATACAATTTTCTGTGGGTTATACATTAGTGTGGGTTATATCAGTGTGCGGGCTATATGTGAGAAAATACGGTAAATGGATCCTGGATCAAATGCATCCTGGATCAAATGTAGACGTGGCCACAGAGTGGAAGGAAGAATTAGCATAAACACATAAAACTAAATGCTGGGCAGTGTTAAGAGGGGCACAGGTGATGGTGATGTGTCAACTCATTTTCAGGAGTTTTTATTCTGTCAAAGTAGCATCAAAACACACCCACCCAGGACTGGGACGCACAGCAACTCAATGCAGTGAACAGAAAGGCTAGAATTAGACGTTGCCGAATGAAGTGGAGCAGTTGTGCCATGGCACATCATGTTCTATTTCATTGGGTGAAACACGTGTTGCCCCTAGGCAATGTGATCTCTCCGCTTTCACCACTCAACCAGACCCACTCCCCAATGACTCTGGGAGCCATGTCTAGTAGAGTGGGGACCCCTGACTTCTCTGCCTTTGTAGCCTCATTATGCTTGACTTGGGCAACTCTCTGTGTGGTGTTTTAGATCCCATTTTAAAGATGTTAAACACCTTCTGTGCACTGTATAAACTGCCTAATGAAGGGTTCCGGATTTTACTTTTTGGGCCAGGCTCCTAAAATTAGACTTTGCCATGGCTACGTTTGACATTGGATCTGGTCCCAGGCAATTAAAACAAGAACATATCTGGAACAATCTGGCTTCAGATTTCAAATGCACCCTGTCCCAAGACATGTTGCTAAATACAACCATTATCCTGGGGCAAACCAATAAATGAGAACAAATGTTCTTCAGTGATTTTGAGAGAGGCCATATATGCCGTTGCCTCTTCTGTATCCCAAACGGAGGCAGATATTTAATGATGTGATCTTTCAGGCGTTTGGCATCATGAGCTACATTTGTTTAGGGGTAGTTTCTCAAAGTTGTCTAGAATGGGTTTGTGTTTTGCCTTTGCTTCTTGAACAAATTTTCATCATTCTACAAAGGAGTCCAACAGGATTGGTTGAAATATCACCAAATATCGTCTTTGGGGTTGCTAAATAATTAAAGAAATCACCAGAATTCACCTCGAGAAATGTGCTAATTGCATGGGCACTGTGAGTATTCTCCTAGCATTCAGGTTATGAGCATTCATTTAGAATATTAATAATGAACATGACAACTGCGAGCAGAAGCAGGGCTGAGGACTGTTAGATAAAGACGTGGGGGGATTGGGTTCTTAATTAAAAGTAAAAAAATGCTAATTGCAGATAAATCCCCCTAACAGAAATGGGTATTTATTAAAAATGGAATAGTCTAAAGAGACATGTAATGACAATAAGCAATTTCTAAAACATCTGGAGCATCAGCTATTAATGATTTTCCACCTTTACAATTAATTAAGGGCTTATGATGGAAACCAAACTGATATGCTCAGAGGACAATATCTTCTCTTTATCTATAGTGCAGGTGCAAGTATGCATAACAGCGGGTTTTCCATAGTTCAGTAGACTGGGCTTGTGGTTTAGCTTTGCTTTTTGAGCAATTTTTCATCGTTCTACAAAGTAGTCCACTGGTATTTGTTGAAATATCCTCTAGACAGACTGCCCCTCCCCAAGTCTCTTCTGTAGGGTTGCTATGCATGTGTATGCATATTATAAATGTTTGCCTGGTAGCAAAAGTCTGATGTTCGTGGTTCAGCCATGGTCTCTGGGGCTTCTGGATCCCCACCAGCCATAGCAGACTGGAGGGCTAGCTGGAAGACGAGCAACCAAGGGAGCTGCTGCTTGGAGGAGGAGAGAGCTTACTATAGAGCAGGGCAAGTCCTGGCTAACATGGACCTCCCAAGGGCTTGCAGGTTCCCCACTGCAGGGCAGAGATGCTGGCAGCCTTGAGGTTTCTTGGGCTGAGGCAGCCCATAGCCACAGACCTCAAAAAGCTCATTCTCTCCAGCCGCCTGCCTGGTGCGTTAGCAGGAAACCAGTCACTGGGCCCTCGGGAATGACAACGGATTTGTTCCTGTGATGCCTTTCAGTTTTGCTCAGCTGGTATTTTTGGATAAGAATCCATTTCACTTGAAAACTCCTGGTCAGCTCTGTCTTGGAAAGCCTTTAAAAGCATTTGCCGAGGCATTTTGGCTACATGAAACAGAAGCAGACAATTGCACTGTTTGTCCCGTTTGCAAACATGCACATTGCATGAATGAACACGTTTCATTTTCTTCTCTCCTTCCACCAAAGTGGAGGCCCCAGCACATGGTTAAACATGCTGCATGCAGCAGCGTTTATATTAAATTAGCAGGGATTTATGTCCACCCATTCATCTTTAAGCCTTAATTATAAAGAGACCTTACAGCTGGTTAAGTTTCCCCATTAGAAAGAACCCACAGAACATAATAGTTTGATTAAGTGAAGTGAAATATGGGAGTGCTTTGTTTTGTGATCAGCTGGAACATAATTTCTGTATCACAGACTGTGGGATATTTGCAATGTAATATTTAAGTGCTTAGTGAATTTGCCTACTTTCATCCATACTTGGGCAGAATAGATAGTTGCCTAAGAATTAAATGCACAACAAATACAGCCTATGTTTCTGCTCATGAAATATTATGCAGCAGAACACGGTTTCCTCCAAATGTATTTGCTGATTGAAATTATCCTAGGAATTTTATTTTGTATTTTTATGCTAGCCATTGAGTACCAGAAGTACCACATGTGAACCGTGTAGCTCAATTCTGATGGAAAAGGCAAGTCCCAACGCTGTATTTCCATTTGAATGACCATGCAAGCAGCAATATCAGTTGGAAGGCAGTGCCTTGGGGAATTGCCCGAAGCACCAATCTTCAGCTTGAAGCTTTAAAAATCTGGACTTCAGGGTTATCCTTGATCTTCCCCTTCCACTGTCTGCCTGGCTTAAATCTTTATACGTTCTTTCGACCAAATACTGCTTCTCAGTGCATATCTACCTGTCATGTATTAGAACCACAGGGCCTAAATCGCGGTTCAGATCTTAGGGGCGTCTATATATTTGGTATTATTTCTTCTTGGCTTTTGCAAGCTGCAGAAGATGTTGATATATCCTTGCTCCTTTGCTGTATCATTAAACTCAACTGCAAAGTGTTTCGAACAGAGGCACCTGGCCACGCTGGAAAATATTTGTTTGTGTTATGCTGTGGAGTTGTGATTGTGATGGTGTGGTGTGGTTTCCCACAAGTAATGGAAATGGTATTTTGTGGTTTCATCTCAGCTTGTAAATTTTTAAACAACCTCTTTGGGGTTTTCTCCAGCAGCAATTTTCATGAGTGAAAAGTCTCTCTCACACAGGCGCGCACAGACATGCACACACACCGCTCCCCCAGAGCTTTGAATCAGATTGCAGAACATATGATCCCAACTCTTATAGGGTAGGTTCCCCAGTGGGAACTGCTGTATTATGAACTTTGTATTTATTAAACTTATAAATACATTTTTTTTCCTGAATTATGGTAGAAATTAATCTCCTACAGTTTTTTTTTCTCCCTAAGACATACTAGAATATTTTTTATATCACTGGAAATTAAGATGGATCCTATTACTGCTTCGCCCTCATTTACTTGATCTCTAAGGCATTTGCTTAATTTTTAAAGCAAAACACTTTATTGAGCTATATATGCAAAGGTGCCTGGTGCTTTGCAGAGATGAAGTGACACAACAGCAACAAGAGGCATTCAGCAGTTAAATGACTTGTTCAAGGTTTGTTCGGGAAGTTAATGAACGAGTTAAGAGTAGTAAGGAGCTCTGGTTTCCAAAGCAATCAAGTGATCATCACTGACATTCATTCATCACCGTGGGTCAGGTAGCATATGCAGTGCTCAGAGGTCCTATTCAACTGGGAAAGTGAAAATCTTGACTCTGATTGAAAGGTTTACTCTGGTGGTGATGACTTGTTTGAACTCACTTCTCTCATCAGTCATTGATCTGTGGTGGTAAGAAGGATTTTCCAAGTCACAGCTTTGAAGGCCAGAGGAGCCATTATATGATCTCATCTGCCCTTTTGAGTAGCGCAGGCCAGAACATTTCATTCAGCTTCTCCTTTATGGAGATTAATAACTTTCAGAAAGGTACCCAGTCTTGATGTAAAGACTTTGTGTAATGGAGAATCCACGGCTTCCTATCCGCCCTTCACAGATGACCTGATATTCAGCAACTGATATTCCAGGATGTTGATAAAATGGCTGAACACCCACAACCCACACCCGCACCCACACACCTCGCTGTCACAGAGGCTTGATTTTTGAAACCTAAATCCTTAGGTCTTGTTCTTGGACTTGGAGATCTTCAAAGAGCAACTGCAAGAGAGGTGCAAGGAGTTACTACGATGAGCCTAAAAGGCCTGTCCTTTCATTAATAGCTTAGGGGATTCTTGAAATCTGAAACATCAGTGATTAAAAGAATTCTGTACAGATGGTAGAAGGAGCCCAAGATCTATGAGTTGCCTTCCCTGAGGCACCCAAGATGCCTGTCCTGTACTTGGGAAAACAAGATGATAAAATCAAAAGCTAATACATTCACCTTCATCTTACTCCTGCGATGCGCTGCTCGCTGTTGTTAATTTGACAATGTCATGCTCCCGTCTTCGAGAGACAGAGCCACCTGGGGCGGCTGCTTCAATACTTCATCATCAGTGTTGCATGTAGAAGTCCCACGCTGTAGCAAGCAGGGCTCTGGCACTGCATTAAATAGCCTAGCGGGGAAGTGAGGGACACAAATGATGCATTAATGAAGTTGCTAGCATTTATGTCAGGGTTCGCTGTCCTATCTACAACTCATCTCCTAGGTTGCCAGTGACTTGATGTGTTCATCTGAGCTTCATGAACTTTATAGGGGACAAAGGGCCTTTCTTGGGGAGCAGGCCAGTCATACCAAGCGTTTCATGTCTACCGATGCGTTCAGGGCTTAAGCAAATTTCTTTCTTCCAGCTGCTTGTTGCCCTGGTTGCTCCCTCTGCTAGTGTTTGTCACCAGTCTCTTTATACTGCTGTAATCAGGCTGTTTGTGAGTGAGAGGTATGAACCTGTTGCCCCAGTTGCTTGAACACACAATTTCCAACCACAGATACATTCCTTCCTCTGCTGCTTTAATCGGCTCTGATACAGGTGAGGTGCTGAACAGCTATTTCCTAGTGATTTGCCTTTGAAAAGGGAAATTTATTCTAAACTCATCTAATCTGCTGTGTGGGAATTACTCAAGTCTCTTGCCAGCTGGCATGGTGCATGGTAGGCATACCCTGACTTCCATTCTCTTTCTGCAACATGACCCAATACAGTGTATCAGAGCAGGCTATTAAATAAAGTCATCCTGTAATTTAGGAGAGACAGGTTAAGGATGCTGTTCACTTTGTACCATCAGTATTTTCTGTGTGCCACTTGCAAAAGGGTCAGACTCTCATTTCCAGCAAGGTGAGAGGCTGCAGCATAGATCAACACTGCGCACATCTACAAGTGTGCATTTACTGTGCAGTAACCAAAATTACCATGCAGTACAGGCGCTCATGATACAGGTATCAAGTATATACCCAAGTCGACGTAAATCATCATATTTACTGCGCAGTACAGGCGTGCATGTCTATACGTACTGCACAGTAAATATGGTGACTTATGCCGACTTGGATGTAACTTTGATACCTGCATCAGGCAGGTATCAGATTTGCACCTGATTAGTTACTGCATAATAACACACATATAAACACCTTACTGTGTGTGTGGACTGACTCTGGACTAACTTTAGTCCCATGTTAGTCCACACAAAGCGTTAACGCACTTTAATGTTTGCACGTGTAGACACCGGCCTATTCCTTTTTACAGTGCAGTAACTTACTGCGCAGCAACTTTAAGCTGGTGTAAATGCACGTGTAGACACACCCACTGTATCCATTCAAATCTGTGCTTTGTAACACTGCCCATAGCCTATCTAATAAGGGAGAGCTTTGCAATCTATATACCATAATGCTGTGTGTGGCCTTACATTAACTTGCTGTGCTGCCAGCACCTTGTTCAGTCTGGTCTTGTTCTGATTCAAGGCCTTGTGAGAGTTTTGTTACTGATTGCTACTAGGCCTGGGTCATGCTTTGAACTTTCTTCTCTAGGTAGAGTTTCTCTGTTTCTGGATATCCAGGGCTCATGCCAAACAGATCCCAGCCTATATTTACTGGATGTTTTGATACCAGATTTCATGGCCTGTAGATACTATTATGATGTCAATAGAGTTTCCAATTGGAGACCTTTAGCATAAGTTGGGCTAAGTTATCTATAGTGTAGTGTTCGAGTAGGCCTTGAGAAGTGTTATGTTAAGAAACAGTAACATGAGAAAATTGGAACTAAGACCCCTGGTGTGAAATACTTCTTGGAAGCCTCATCTAATCTTGATAAAAACCCATGTATACCATCATGACTAATTGAATGAAGTAATGGAATCTTTTCATTATCATGCTTGTCCATGTTTCTATCAGGTAACTTTGTTAGTCTTTACTATGAAAGGGGATAAAAAAAAAAGGGTCAGTGATCCAAGATGTGTATCTTGCATCCTGTGTTGAGGCTCCCACCTTCAGATGTTCTGAGGATCCTGGACTTCTTCAAACTTTGTCTCCATTTTGGGTAAGATCCTCTTAGCAAGTTGGCCACCTGTCAGGACTTTGGAGCACTTTTACACATGCTCTGGGGTGAGGCCAGGGGGCAACGTCTCGTGTATTAGCGTCTCCATGCTTCAAAATGGGAGTGGGGGTGCTTGGATTAAAGCTCGCTCAACGTAGACTCGTCTCCAAAAGGTGTTTTGTAAAATCCCTTTGAGTATTAGAACTGAGAGATCGGAGAGAGCGTGGTTGTCTTGTGAGAAGTGTGCACCCACAGGTAATTGGGTATTTTTATCTTTGATAGATTTTTGGTGTGTGTTCATTCTGGTATGCAGTTGTTGTTTGGTTTCTCTTCAATATTTTCCATCAGGGCATTTAGTGCACTGGATGAGATACATTACATTTCTGGAGGTGCAGTATATTCCTCAGACTCTGGCACCCCTGGTGGGGTGGGATGGTCAAGAGAGTCAAGATTGAGAACTCAGTGTACTAGGTCTATGCAAGCCCATGTAAAATTCCTGATCCAGTTGTCTTTTAATCTATACAGAAATATGAAGAGAAAGGAAAAAAGTATCCCTATTTAATAACTGAGGCACAGAGATCTTAAGACTCAGATCCAAAAAATGAGTCTTTTGGATCTGAGTCTTAAGATCTCTGTCATGAGACATGGAGTCATGACGGGAGCCTCTAGGCACCACTGTAAACCCAATAAATAATAAGAGTCATAGGAAGCACGCATACATAGCAAAGATGATTCACAACTGCATGGCTAGCTCCAGTGTTTCCTAATTGAGGCTGCTAGAAGGATACAAACAGGCCCCTTAAATAGTCTGCCTGGGGAAATGGGAGAGGTGGTGAATTAGGAGTGAAGAGGTGTTATCAGGAGAAGTGACAATACAAAAGAAGTGCAGTAGAAGAGGCTATCCTTTTAGTGGAGGAGAGACAGACAGGCGCTAACACCGATCAACATCTGTGTGGCTCACAACGTAAGGTGTAACAAGTCCCCAACTCTAGAAATCCATATTCATGATGACTAAAAGAGCCTAGGAAGAGTACTGGCTTAGGTATTTCAGGGACAACACCATAGTGTAGTGACTAGAGAGACACAATGGACATGCAGGAAAAACTACCAAAGTAGAAACTGGTCGCCATTGTTTTTAATGCACATTTCTAGAACTCACATCAGGGTGCCAAAGCTTGTCATCGGCATCTCCTTCTGTGGGCATAGGTTTGCCTTCCACTTCCTTCTCCTTTTTATCTCCTTTTGAAAGTTGCTTTGGTAATAATTCACACTGTGGGAAAGGTGCTATTACCCCCTTTAAAACCTTTGAAGAAACATTTTATGATACAGGCCTGGGGATGTTCCACAAAGTGCACTTCCCAGTGGTTCCCTTGGCATGTGTTATGGCAATTAAGGCACCTTAATCGTTGTAAGATTTTGCATTATCTCCCCACAGAACCCGGATTCTTTTATATTATCATCATTCTTAAGATTAAAGATATGTTTATAGACCTAATCTGTTAGCTGCTTACCATACTCAGTAGTTGTATATTAATTTTTATAGAACCCAACCTAGCAATAACTTGGGTATAGCTCTTTATAGCATTATGCTACAGACACTGACAGCCAGAAGGCTGGGGTGGCGGGGAGGGAAAGGGGTGCACTGGTGCAATTGGACTTCCCAGTTTGATTCCTGCTCCACCCAAAGTTTAAAACCAACTGCCTGGCACTGCATTTCTATTCAGGCAGTAGTGTGAGCATCATTTGAATTCATGGCTTATTAAAATCTGAACCGATTCCTTCTAAACTCTTCATTCCACACAGTGTTAATGACCTTCTCACTTGTTTAATGGTCTTGATGTTCCACTAATCAAGCTAGCCTTTCTGCATTAGCTGTTCCTGGTAATGTATCTCTTATTTCTCAGCCCTGCAGACTATTTTTAATTCATTCCAATAAAGTTGCTTTGTTTTTTCTTTGATCATAAACTGAATTATATGGCTCTAGGCCCCTAGCTTATTAGTAAAGCTTCTAATTTCTTTTTACCTGGAGAAAAATGTGTGTTGTGTTACATGGGATGATGCACCATACCATCTGGATCCCCCTTTTCAAAATATAATGCATGGTATTCGTGTCTGTAATACACTGATTACATCCACTCATTACCCTTTCCAAACAATATATAAATGCACCCTTAATATTATGTGACCTTTATATGGAGTTAATGAAAGTGTGACTGAAATGCAGTTGCTTCTGCAGAACCACCCAACAGCAAACTGACATGCCACACAATCAGTTGAGAGAGGAAAAACTCCATCGCCAGGCTTGAATGTAATGCAAGCAGGATGCATTATTCAGAGTAGTATCTGCATTATTATTCAGAGTAGAACCCAGCATGGCAGAGGTTCATCCAATAACTCTACCAGTATTTTTGAAATAGCATGCTACCAAATCTTGAATGACCCATGAGGACTGGAGGTACTGTATTTATGCATTATTCTGTTGATGTGATACAACTGCTTAAAAGCAACGCTTTTTCTTGACAAACCGTTATGGTGTGACTGTATAGGATGAATAAATCCTGCCATTTTTTAGGCTGAAGTAAAATACTTATAGCTAAAGATGGACAATTCAAACCCAGATTTTGAATACTCCATCCTTTGGATTTGGGACAATAGTTTATGCCTCTCATTGGTAAACAGGTCCTCCGTGGCCATGTCTACACAAGGCGCTGAGTGAACAGTAGCTCATTACTACAGAGCAGTAGCATCACATGGCTTGAAACGTGATGAACGGGGATCCTGGCTTTCCGTTTCCCATTGAAAAACAGAGTAAAATGTAGATTTCCCTGCCTTACCAGAGTAAAATGCAAATTTCTCATTTTAGCAGAGAAACCCTGTGCACTTGGCAGGTTTGCAATGAGCCCTCTGCAGGCTGGCAGAGTTGTAGCCTGAAAGAGGCTGGGGGGGAGTGGGAGGAGGGTGGTCAGGCAGGGGGCACTATGTGCATGTATATGGGGCTGTCGCTGCTGCCCAGCCAGGTGGTGCGTGGGGCTTGGGGTCCCAGCGGGGAGCTGGAAGGAGCTACCGGCGGCTCATCAGGGGGCGTGGAGGCATGTGCGCCCCAGATCTGTGCACGGGGTGGGGGCAGGCACAGGCCCTGCTGCCCTCCCTGGAGGCCTTTGCAGCCCAGCGGGTGCGAGCTGGTGCTGCAGGGTAGAGCGCGGTCACGTAGGAAAGCTGCTTGCAGCTGCAAACTCTATGCTGCCCTGTTGATGCAACCCCGTGTCACCACCCCCGCTGCCCCCCACTCGTGCAGGGGAAGCGTCACCAGGGCAGCGCAGAGCTCTCAGTGGCAAGCAACTTCCCTCCACGGCTGCACTCTGCCCTGCAGTGCCGGGTCACACGGGCTGGGCTGCATAGGCCCTTGGGGATGGCAGGGTCGGGAGCCCGAGCCCAGAGCGTGCAGTCCATGCCTGTCCTGCACACAGGTCCGGGGGGCATGGGTCCCCCTGCCCCACCCCTGGGAGCGTGCACAGCAGCAGGGAGCCAGCTCCCCTGCCTGAGCCTGCAGCAGTCAGTAGGGGGGGAGCCAGTTTCCGCTCCGTTGCAGCAGCCACTACCTCCTGCCGGGGGCAGGGGGCTGTGGACTCGGGTCCCTGGCCCCATTGCCCTGGCAGGTGGGTGCCCCCCTCTGGCAGGGTTGGGGGACCAGGGGGCTGTGGGTGGG
Source organism: Alligator sinensis (assembly GCF_000455745.1). Classification (NCBI taxonomy): domain Eukaryota; kingdom Metazoa; phylum Chordata; order Crocodylia; family Alligatoridae; genus Alligator; species Alligator sinensis. The sequence goes on from NW_005842046.1 coordinate 859,708, forward strand.
GGTGAGGGGCACCCCAACCGGGCTGTGGTGGGGAGTGAGGAGCACGAGCAGGGCTGGGGGTAGTGAGGGGACCAGCAGGGCCGGGGGGGCATTGTGGGCGACCTTTAATTTTAATAAGGGATTTGGGGATTTTTATTAGAAAATTTTCAATTTTTTTCCAGGGAAAACCAGGATCCCTGGTGGTCAGTGTCACCAAAAAGCAATTCAGGGATGCTACTGTGCAGTAACTCTGTTACTACATTATCATTTAGTACTTGTGTATGCTTAGCTTATAACCATTCAACATCAGTAGCTGCAAGATTCCTTTCCCTGGAGAAGATCTGCTTTAATTATATCATGAATAAAACTGAACGCTTTTTAAATCTGTTTAAATGCAGTTTCTTACTTGAACTGTATTATTATGTAATTTTACTGCAGCGTCTCTGGCAAATGAAGTAGAAAAAGAGAGTATGGAAATAAGGGTTTTTTCTCTTAGCTATATTTCTGTTTTTAAGCAAACATTACTGATACAAGCAGTTTTTAGTAGATGAAATACTACTGCTGGGTTTCCTGCCTACCTGCCTCCTGTGCAGCTGCCGCGATACAGCTTTAAAATGGGACCTCTGACTAGAGGGAAAAAGGCATTAACTGAGGCTAGGTTACTCCAGGTAACCTATGAGAGTTAGGTGTCTAGATCTTACCACCTATGCCGTAACACTGAGATTTATGAACTGCTTCATTAATCTCAAAAGACTGAACTTCTTAAACCTAAAAACAACCAGTTCTCTTCTAGTCATTTTAGCAGAAATATTTAAGTCCTGGGGTATATTGTTCTTTCACGTGCACTACATTAATGCCATTTTAGTGCTGTTCATTTCACTCCTGATTTACACCTGTGTAACTGGGAAGAAAAAAAATCAACCTAAATCTTATCTCACAACCTGCCTCTCATCCCCTCTAGATAAGAATTTACTAACTAGCCTATTAACAGATGGATGATTGTGTTTATTCATCTTCATATTTAATTCATTAAATGTCTCAGTCAGTGTAGCTGTTGCAAATATGAAATGCTTTGCTGCAGAATATAGGTCTTGCTGTACACAGGCCCTTGATGATGATTCTTCTTATTATATAGTATTTGTCCTATGGTACCACCTAAGGCTTCCAGTTCTGGCCTAGCATCTCATTTGGCTACGAGAAGGTCCCTGGCTCAAAGATTTTACAGTTGATGCATCAAATGAGACAAAAAAGGTTGGAGCAGTCAGATGGGGAATCACTACATTGCACTGAGACAAGGCTGGCCAGCCAAATGGGTGGTTATGCTACTATAGGCAGAGTGGCAATGTGGTTTTTTGGTCCCTAGCTTAGAAGTGTATGCTCATGTCTTTTATCTGGGGTGTATACTTCTCCATGTGCCAGAGCTCTGACCAGGGGTTTTGCATGTTTCTAGAAGTAAAAGGAGCAGAGATCATTCCCTTTGCTTATGTCAGGGGTTTGCAATCTTTTTTAAGGCATGTATCCCTTCTGGTGGCAGCGACTGGACATGGCGGGGGGGGATGGCAGTGACCGGACGTTGAGTGGGGGGCTTGTGCGGGGCAGTGGGTGGTGACGGCGGTCGCACGTCGCATGGTTGGTCACATGTGCAGCTCCGCAGGCTGCTGATAGGCCTCACACCCAGCCAATCGCATGTCACCCGTCAGCAGCCTGCGGAGCCATGGGTGAGACATGTGGCAGGGGTGGCGCAGGGTGGTGGATGGCGGTGGCTGTGTGTGAGCTCCCCCCTGCAACCTCCGGCCAGCCAGACGGCAGCTGTGTGACCCACAGAGGGGAGGGGAGCTGATGCCCTTGCCCCTCCGGCCCTGCTCCTGGGAGGCTGCGGTGCGGGGTGGTGGGTGGGTGGCGGTGCTTTGTCCTTGCCTGCCCGCATGTACCCCCTAACACCTTTCCAAGTACCCCAGGGGCACGTATTGACAATCCCTGGCTTATGTTAATGCCATGGCTGTGATCTTAGGCTTCAGGCATAAAATCTTCTTCCCTTGGTAGTATACTTCATTCACCTTTTTTTCTTTCTAAAAACTTTTCAAAGGGAGCAGGCCCAGGCCTGCATAGCAAAATTAGAACGAAGCCAGCAACTAATTTCCTATGCGATGTCACTACTTGTGGTATGTGTTTTCCTTCAACCTTGATGGGATGTTAAATATAGAAAAGCAGATACGAGGCTTCAAAGGTATTTACCGTTGGTCATATTTCTACAGCGCATATAAAGATAGAGGGAATTTACTCTGGTGGTTTTACTTAGGGTACATGTCTCATGTTTGAACATTCCTGACTGCTCTTTTTCTCTGTCAGGCACATCAGGGTCATCCCATGGGTATCAACAGGAAAATAGATACCATTATCTTTCATTTTACTATAAGCACTGTGTTATTACCAAATTACAGCCCTAGAATACCAATTACCTGTCAAGCAAAAAAATAGGCCTAATGTGACAAAGGATTTCGATCAGATTAATCATTAGTCTATTCATCCAAAATAATGTCGCCAATTCAAAATTTTAAAGAGAGTTATTTCCCCCCCCACATACACTTAAAAAGCTCCAGTGAATATTTGTCATCTACCGCTAAGAAAAGAGGCAGAAAGAATATGTGAGTGAACAATTCCCAAGTTAAATTATCTCGGTGGTAATGACCAATGGGTGCACAGGATTCATACTGGGATGTGTGGGAGAGGAATCGTTGTTCTGTTTTCTCTTGAAGACAGGGGCTGGGAAGAGAAGATGGGGAGAGAAGCTAGGGAGGTAGCACTGGAGAGGCCCCAAATTATGAAGTAGACAATGAAGATGACTTGATGCAGAAGCCAGGGGCCGTATATTATCTTGGAGTGAGAACCTGAAGGGAATTATGCCAGTTAGCGGACTCACACAGAGCTGATGGATGAGATGATCTGAGAATGAGTGATGCAGTTGTTCAGACAGGGGTCCAAAATGTCACAGTGGAAAGAGGTGAAGAGGCAGCAAGGCTTTACCGACCCTTGGCAGACTCCTAGATGAGGAGCATATCTAGTGCAACAACCCAACCATGAGAAAAGGTGGAGGAAGAGGTCAGCTAGTGGAAGAAAAATGGAGATCAAGGACAGGGTTCCTGGTTTTAAGAATGAAGATCGGAAGTAGGGAGAAGACGAGGGAAGAAGAAGCTAGAAGAAAGGGAAAGATAATGGGGATAACCTAATTATCAGAAGTAAGAAAGACTGAAAGGGAGAAGAAGACATAAGACCTGCAGACAGAAAATACCCCGGGACCGACCCCTGGGGCACTCCAATGGCTCTAGTTGGTATCAAGTGTACTATCAAGTGGCAGCCAGCATCAGGATCAAGTGATTACTACTCTCTGAGCCCGATGCTCCAGCCACAGATTTAGGCACTGAGCGGCTTTACCCCTACGTCTCTGTTTGAATCTCACCCTTCTCGCTCAGGGAAGAATGAACAGCAGAATATTCCAGGAAACCCTCCTTGTACTTTATAATCAAGATCTATTTTTCCTAGACGTTACTTAGATATAGGCATGGTTTAGCGATGCAGAAAAACATCAAGATATATCTGTTAAGAGTAACACAGGAAATCCCACAATATATTTGGATTATGGAATTTATCACTTGACAGATAGACATGGATTCCAGTAAAAGCATAATGAATATGAAATAGCCACGAGTCCCCAAAATAGTAACTTTAGTGAACCCCCCCCCATTGATGCATAAATTGTTCTTCATTTTCCTGATTATCTGCTTACAAGAGAGATGTTTGTACCCGGGAGGTCTTTCCTGTGGCCGTGCAGAAATCTCTAGTGCACTCTTCTTGGACTGTAGCAAGGACATGTCTGTTAATGGCAAGCAGCTGTTGCTGGACTCAGGGCCTTGTATCTAAAAGCAGAATTTGAGGAAGCTGGGAACAGCAGGAGAGCTGGGATCCAAGAGACCAAAGCTAAAGAGTCACACTTGTTATTTTTGCAAAGTTTCTGATGCTTAGAAAATTGCTTTCTTTCTGCCTCATACTTAGATTAGATCTGTCATTCTGCTAGCAGGTTAGCATTGACAACCTGTACAATTTTACTGTGAAAGAATTTATTAAGATGTGAGGAAAATATGTTTTGTACATTAATCTTGGACTGTGTCTAGCTACCATTTTTAACACAGTTCAGGTAATGAAATCTTCGCCCTGCCTACATTTCAGGGGAGTGGGGGGTATTATACGACTTGTAATCTGGTAATACTTAGAAACCCAAAGTATAGGGAGGTGTTCCCTCCTGCACACGAGCCTGCCGAGGAATACGAATTATGTGGGTGGAGGGCTTTTTTTTATTGAATATTGATTTAATGGAATTGTATGCATCTGTGTGGGCATGAGAAAAAGTAAAAACATCGCATGAAGACAGAGAGGAGTGGCAGAAAGCCAAGAATATAGCTAGAACAAACATTGGGATTATGGCTTTGAGAAAAACCATTGAAAGGTCAGGTGGGTTAAGTGCTCCTAGGAAGGGGCTTGGTTCTGCGAACAAAGAAACTTGTCTCCTGCTGTTTGATTCCT
>NW_005842046.1:864274-900832 GCF_000455745.1 Alligator sinensis
AACAAGGAGGCTGGATACACTCTTTGTAAATCAACAGGATTAAAGAAATATGGGGCTCCATCATTAATGTCTTCTCATGAGTGAAATGGCCCTCTGGTCCCTGGGTGTTGACTAACTGCTGGGGTCAAGAGCGGCACCTGGTATTTTGCTATGCTTCCTGATGCCTTAAGGCTTACATAGGCTTGTGTGACTGAGAAATGTGTCATCATTTTAATTTTTAGGACTTTCTGACATGGTGAAATGCTGCGATGCAGACATCCGAAGCTTTCTTATCCCCATTAAAAATAAACCGTGGTCATACACATCGTTTTTTTTATCGAGGAATAAATTGTACACCGCATTGTGCAGCAGAACTGAACCGACATTTTAATAGGCAACAAGCTGAAGGTTAGGAAAGGGATTAAAGAAGGTTTCCCACCATTTAAATGGCTATGTTCATTGGGTGGAGACAGCGGAGATTAAAAACAGAAGCATTTTCCATAAGGATCATCAGGGAACAAAATTATGTGCCTTCAGTTCAGGCTATGATAGGATTTTTTTTTTTTCCACCATGAAAACTCACCATGAGAAGTTAACTGCAGCTTCAGCGATTATCACTATTTATCAAATTCTTTTTGGAACATCTTACACCCACATCTGCTTTCTAGATGCCATGATCAGCATCAAGAACAGCTGCCTGCAAATGTCCTTGTTAAAACCCAAAGAACCTTGTCTGCCTTGTTAAAAACAGAAGTCATGGATCACTATGGCCTAGTAACAATAATGAGCTGTGATTTATAGCCAGGCTGTCACATCCCAAAGCATCCATCTCAATGGGTCTAAAGCTGTGTTTTCCTATCAAGGAACTAGACTGTAACTTTGAACAAGGCACCCAAATCCCCTGTACAAGCCTACTGTAATACAGAAAGAAAACCCACCCAGACCATATGCCCCTGGTTGCCACATACCATCCGCCACTATAACTGTTAAGAAATGCATTAAACAACCATGAGCTACACTCTAAGATCACATTTTGACGTTTTCTCAACCGGTCCCCGCTCCTTAACGCACACGCTTAAACTCACCAAACTTTCTACTTAGCCACACACACCATATGTACCCAGATCTTGCAAATACAAAACATGGAATCAGAATAATAGAAAATGAGGGTTGGAAGGGACCTCAGGAGGTCACATCTAGTCCAACCCCCCGCTCAAAGCGGGACCAGCCCAACTACATCATCCCAGCCAGGGCTTTGTCTTAAAAATCTCCAAGAATGGAGCTTCTACCACCTCTCTGGGTGACCTTTTCCAGTGCTTTGCTGCCCTTGATACTATACTCGATACCGGCTGCCAAATAGACACCGAGCCATTGATTACTACTCTCTGACCCCAATGCACCAGCCAGTTTTCTATCCACTTTACACTCCATTCATCCAACCCATACTTTCTTAGCTCACCTGCGAGAACATAGTGGGAGACCGTATTAAAAGCCTTGCTAAAATCAAGGTCTTCCACATCCACTGCTCACCCCACATCCACAGAGGCAGTCATCTCATCACAGAAGGCAATCAGGTTGGTCAGGCATGACTTGCCCTTGGTGAATCCATGCTGACTGTTCCTAATCACCTTTTTCTCCTCCAAGTGCTTAGAAATGCATTCCTTGAGGACCTGCTCCATGATTTTTCCAGGGACTGAGGTGAGGTTGACTGGTCCGTAGTTCCCTGGATCCTCCTTTTTCCAAAGATCGGCCAAACATCTCCACCATAAGCACCGTGAGCAACGTACCCAACAGCAAAATCATCAGAATTCATGGATCCTTGAGTCTCTCAAATGTGTTTTAATGGTGCTTGCAGTGGCTGGACATTGACAGTACCCTCATTTCCCTGCCTTACCTGTGGCAGGTTAGGGTGTTCCTGGTGTTTTTAGGCAATATGTCTTGTAGTTGTTGTGGCAGGGTTGTTTGATCAGTGAGAGGTTTGGATCGTGCTTCAGATCTGGAGAAGATTCGGACACTTTGGACACTGAAGCAGCATGTCCAGATCAAAGCGCTGGCTTCATTAGGCTTTCCAAAGTGGTTCGGAGCTTCTTAAGTGTTTCGGAAAAGCTTCGGAGCCGCCTCAGAGATCCGGCTATAGGGTATAATGGGGAATCAATGAAATATCTATAACTTTGTTGTTTTTTGTCTGATTTGGATGAAACATGCAGGGGTGGTAGCCTCTGCTGAGAGGATGAAGCCTGCCAAGTTGCAAGAAGATCGGTGCAGGGGTTTGGGGGGAACAGCTACAGAGGTAGCACTGGATGCTTGTGACATGGGTGCTTGTGGGACTGACTGTGTCCGTCTTGGGGCAGCTGATTGTCTGTATTGATTCTTTCCTCTCCTTAGTTTGTGGTTTTGTAGGTGTTAATCATTGCTGGTTAACTTGTTAACACCTACAAAACCACAGACTAAGGAGAGGAAAGAATCAATACAGACAAGCCAGACACAATTGCACAAGCACCCATGAGTTTTGCCTGTCAGCAGCTACGGGTGCAGGACCCAGAACCCTGTACCGATCTCCTCGACAGCTGGTAGGCGTTGTGGCTGCAGCAGGGGCCACCATCCCTGCAGCTGTCACCCCGCTGTGCCTTAATGCACGCAGTGTCACCCATGGCATGAGTTTTGCTTGTCTGCAGTTCCCCCCAAACCCATGCATTTCTCTCCTTGAAACTTGGCAGGCTTTGTGGCCATCATCCCTGCAGTTTTCACTCCCCTGTGGTGAAACAGGCAAAACTTGTGACATGGGTGCTTGTGCAATTGTATCTGTCTTGGGGCAGTTGATTGTCTGTATTGATTATTTCCTCTCCTTAGGTCGTGATTTTGTAGGTGTTAATCATTGTGATGCTGCAGCTAGTAAAGTGACCAAAATGCTGGCTTGCATCCATAGATGATTCTCAAGCAAATCCCGGGACGTCATTCTCCCCTTGTACTCGGCCTTGGTGAGGCCGCAGCTGGAGTACTGTGTCCAGTTTTGGGCCCCACAATTCAAAAAGGATGTGGAGAAGCTTGAGAGAGTCCAGAGAAGAGCCACGCGCATGATCAGAGGTCAGGGAAGCAGACCCTACGATGACAGGCTGAGAGCCCTGGGGCTCTTTAGCCTGGAAAAGCGCAGGCTCAGGGGTGATCTGATGGCCACCTACAAGTTTATCAGGGGTGACCACCAGCATCTGGGGGAACATTTGTTCACCAGAGTGCCCCAAGGGATGATGTCTAGGTTGAATGGTCATAAACTACTACAAGACCGTTTCAGGCTGGACATAAGGAAGAATTTCTTTACTGTCCGAGCCCCCAAGGTCTGGAACAGCCTGCCGCCGGAGGTGGTTCAAGCGCCTTCATTGAACACCTTCAAGATGAAACTGGATGCTTAGCTTGCTGGGATCCTGTGACCCCAGCTGACTTCCTGCCACTGGGGCCGGGGGCTGGACTCGATGATCTTCCACGGTCCCTTCCAGCCCTGATGTCTATGAAATCTATGAAACACATACACGTGACATGAGTTTTCCTTTCAAGAATTTGGGGTGCAGTTCCTCTGAACCCCTGCACTGATCTTCTTGAAACTTGGCAGGCTTTATGCTCTCAGCAGAGGCTACCACCCCTGCAAGTTTCATCCAAATCAGCCAATAGGCCTAATAGCTACATCACAGGCCTAATAGCTACCCACTTTTCTTTCAAGGGATCATGTTCATGAACATCGCTGGGTTAAACTGAAGCACTTGTGCTCACTTACACTCAGCTTGGACAGTGACTCCTCATTCACCAGACCTGAGGAAGGAAGGGCACTATAATCCTGATGGCTTGTCTCCTGTCTCTCTACTATAGATGTGGTCCAATAACAGATATTATCTCATCTCCTAATCTTGCTTCTCTCTGAAATGAAAAGTGACCCCAGAAATCTACTGTAAGCAAGAAAGGGAGCTGTATCCTTTATGTAGCCTGGCATACCCTTGCAATGCTTCATTTGAAGCAGTCCTACATTTTTCTCACTTCCAGTTGATGGGTTTTTTTTAAATAATATTTTCCAAATGCATGTTTATATTACAATAAATGTATTAAGAAGCAACATGGTAATGAAGAGGACACGGAACAGAGTCTCACAAGACTTCTTTACCTGCCATAGATGTTTTATATACACTTGGACAAGTCATTCTGCCTTTTTCTGTTCCCCCTACATGTGGTGAAATATGGCCATAACTACATTAGTTACATGTAAGGGAATGCTAAAAAACTGAAACAATGACAACATTGAGCCAGTAAAGGGCACATATAGTGACTTATGTAATTATAGACTGATTTGCATATCAGTTTTCAGGGAAAGCAATTAATAAAGAATGGGTTTATAATAAATTCTAGTCAACCTGGTTTACAGACAATAATCCCGTCAAACCAAACCAGATTTTATTTTTGGTGAAACTGTTGGTTTGATCAATAAATATAATGATGTAGGTGTAATATATTTAGACTTTGTGAGGTGTTTGATACTAAATAATAGGATTCAAGAATATGAGCACTGCACAATACTAAGAAAGCACTCATTAAAGGGATTAAGAACTGACTGACTGACAATTGCAAAAGTAGTTGTGAATAGAGACTCATTAGTGACTAGGTTATAGGACTTTTTTGAATGCATTGACGTAGCTTGATATTAAGTTATGGGAAAGAGACAGGAGAAAACAATGGCTCTAGATAAAGACAGCCTAATTCACTCTCAAAAGACAATGGTTATCAGTTTCAAGAATTTATATCCTGTCTCCAAGGAGAGGGACATTAGTTTTGCCATGCCGGGAAATTGGAGATCTCAAAGACTGAACAGCTTTTATAAAGGGCCTCTCATTGAAATACAAGAAAGAAATGTTAAGTATTTAGATAATATCAGTGGTCCCGTAGATGTTTCCTGGATCTATAGGACCTTGGAAACTCTGGGCTCTGTAGACATGCAGTGAGGCTGCTCCGACCTGTTGTAATCCAGTGGGTCGGAGCAGACTCAATGAATCGAGTTTGCTGGAGCGTGAAAATTAACATGCTCCAGCAGCCTCCAGCATCACGTGCATCAGCGTCCCCGCGCTCAAAAATGGCAGTGGAGCGCTTTGAACTAAAGCTGGTTTGATGAGCTTCAGTTCAAAGTACCCTGCTGCTGTTTTTCAGTGCGGGGACGCTGATACATGTGACGCTTGGGCACTTTTAATTAGTGCGGCTCGCTATTTAAAGTGCTCTCCCCCCCACCTCCCGGAGCACGTCTATAAATGCCCTCTGTGTGGATACCCAGTAAGACCGATATGTGCCTAAAGAAATATTTTCTCAGAATTGTTTTTCTTCCAAATAACTAATACTTAGAAATAGGAAGGTTTATTTTGGTCACTGTTCCCAAAAAAGGATATTTTTTTCCAGGGTAGAGTATTAAATTGGACCTGCATAAATAATTCTGGTTGATAGACAGGGGACAACCACCCAAAGCTGGTCTGAGAATCAGAGAATCGTGAGATTTCATCCTGATAGAGTTGATGGCCCCAAAATCTGAGATTTGGAGGGGTTGGACTCAGCGTTCAGGAGGCACAAAGATGCAGGTAACCTGGTAAGTGGTGATTAAGAATATACAGGAGGGGAATCATCATCACCAAGTTTATTACCATTAAGAGGATTGGAAACAATATGGGAAATTTGGAACCATTTTCTCCTCCTATTGGCATTTGTTTCAGGATAACTTTAAAATGGAAAGGCATGCACTTTTGATAGCTTGTATTGGAACTTATGCAAATAGAAAATCTATTCTTCTTGTGTTAGAGACTGTTGGCAGATGTAAAAGACAGGCAGCTATCATTTCAAGTCAAGAAATGAAAAAAAAATTGGGGAGGGCATAAGGAAAACCCCCTAGGGACAGTGAGAGATTGTGAAATACTCTCCCAAGAGAAGTAGAGAAATTATCATGACCTGAGACATTGGAATAGGCAATAGCTAACGTGGTATTAGGGACATGTGTCCTCTGACCAGGCAGATGGAATTAGACGACCTTTAGGGTCTTTTCTGTTTCTATATTTTAGGGTGATTCAATTGTCAATGCCGCAAGCAGCAAGAGAGTTTTTTTTGCACAAATGTCAGCAGCAAACTGTGGAAAAAATGAAAGAAAATATAAAACAGTGACAAAATTGCAGCTAGAGGGAAAAGAACATGCTGAAGAGTGGTCCACGAGACAGCAACAGGTTTTGCGGGCTGGGATGTCCTTTTCATACTTCCAGCCTCATTGAGGAGGGAAGTACTCACGGACTTCGAAGTGAAACATTTGTGCAGATGCAAAAAGATGAGGGGCTTTAGGTTTCATAGTTTGAAGTCAGATGTGTATATATCCCCCAAGTCATTTCTGCAAAAAGCAAAAGCGGGTTGCTAAACCCAATATATGTCCAAGATCATATAAGTTTAATAAGTGAGGATTTTTGGTGCAGCATTTGCTCAGTTAAGATGATTGCATTCTGTGGTCCCTCAATCTGCATCAGTCAATGACCTCGTTATTATTTCTATTTAACTTTATGCATACAAAGTGCCTGCAATGTCCCATGTTTGCTCAGGGGTGCTGCTCAAAGACTTTCATTCCTGGACCCAAAGCAGGCTTTCTTCCACAAGTAAATCAAACATAGGTCCTGGAGGAATTAAGCTACATTTCCATGAATGTCTAGCTCTCCCTTACAAAGCACTAAGAATTGACCAGATCGTCTCTTGGGAAAAGAAAAACTTTTATCTGCAACCAGAATATAGTAACTAATAGATAACTTGCATATTATTGCACTGCCAATAGAGATGTTAAGTCATAAGGGAAAAGCCTATAAAAGAGTCATGTTTTATAAGGTTCTGTATATTGGAACAGGAGACTGTGGCTTTTTGTAAGTAGAGAAAGTCATAAAAAGGTAATTTGCAGTATAAACCAGAGCAATCAAGAATCATATCTGAGACACTGGCCATTTACAATCCATCTTTGGCTGCCTTGAATATACATGAAGGTGAGGGTAGACAGATGGCTAATATCCAACACACTGTAAATTGATGCTTACAGTACCAGGAAATAAAGCACAGCTCACAGTATATCCCAATTCTCTTATGAATATTTAAAATGAATGGATGCCTATATGAAAGAGGTCATGTTTTTCCAGTAGCAAACAAAGTAATCAACAATTAAAATGGGTTTAATGAGCTGGTCAATCAATGTGGTTTACCATTTCCATAGAAGTATCTTTCATAAATTATATCAGTCAGTTCAAGGTTCAAACCTGCCCTGTAGAAATTGTTTGCGCATTTATGGAGTGAGGCTGTAGACTCATAAAACTAAAATCTGTACGTTCTGCCCACCTTGGGGCTATATACCATGAAAGAAAAACTCCTAGCTAAAGATTTGTCTTTGCTAGTGCCTATCTGAATGCTGTCCATCTAGAAATCAGATACTATATATAGAGAAGTTACTGATAGGGGAGTTTGAAAGTTGTGAACTTTAAGACAACGGGTTATTGCACAGCAACGGGCACTTCAGAGATTTTTATTGAGATAATAGACAAGACAGCCCGTGCAGCCTAGGGAATAGAGTGCTGGACTGGGGTTCATGAGACCCAGAGGTGTGACTTTGGCCAGTCTCTATACCTGCGTTTTCTCATTTGTTAAACTTTGACTACAAATGTTTTGAGATTGGCTGATACAAAATGCTAGGCAAGAGCTAGACATTACTAGTATGAACTTTATCACCAGAGCATCCGACAGGACTTATCACCATTAGAGTTTTTGTCCAACGTGAAATTCTGATATTCCATAATACATTTTCACTCTGAATTGGACAAAAAGGAAAAAAAAATCTAATTAATTGTATTAAACTCAACATCCAGACACATCTCAATGCAGAAATGTCAGAACATAGGATTCCCATGGTGCTTTGCAGCCGCTCAACCAGAAGAGAAAGCTTGGTGTAACATGGGAGACAGTCTGACCCGTAGAGTCTGACGGAGACATGAAACCAGTCCAGTGAAAATTTGTGGTGTCTTAGCTGCATACAGATTAACAACAAATTGGCTTGAAATGTAAGATTTGTTTTAGACTTTGACTGAAAACCAAAAGCATGGGGGGGGGGGGGGGGGAAAAGTTTTCACCACAAAAAAAGATGCTTATAGAAAAAAAAAAAAGAAGGGGGGGGGGGGGGATCAAAGTTTTCCACTGAAAATAAATCTGATTTTTCAGAAATTTCATTTTCACTCACAAGGAAAAATTCCTGAAATGTTCTAGAGCCTGAACATATAACAGGATCCTTTTGAGATAAGTGAATAATACAACCCTAATTAAAGACCTGGGAAGAGATTTGTCTAGCGTTACTTAGGAAAGGAGAGAACAGGATGGAGAACCTAGGTCTCCTTCTCCCTTTTTAACCCCAGGCATGGGAAGTGCTCAGACAACAAAAGGATGGGGAAAACAGCTTTTTAAATTTGATACGAGTGCTATGGCTAGCAAATTGCAGGAGTTTGGGTCGTTAGGACTGGAATGCACCAGAGGCCTGTATCAGAGCTGCTAAAAGCTTTTCACATCCAAATGGGAAAAGGAGATGAAGATTGAACACTGACAAGGTAAAATTCATGGCAGGAGCACAGAATCCATATGTTCATCTCAGGGAAGCTTAAAATTTGACTATTGGAGATGTTAGTATGATTTTAAAGCCTCTTTTTTTTTCCCCTGCAGAATTCAGCTGTCAGTCACCGTGTTTATATTTTTCATATTTCTGTCTTTTGTCTGCAAGACAGTGACATTATCCTGGACCGCCTCAAAGATGTTTTTCTTCAATCTCATTTTAAATAGACATTGAATCCAATTTTCATTCAAGTATATCAAATCTTTCTTCTAAGCCCTGTCTCACACAGAAAATACTTGCAGCTGGGAGTTTAGGTGTTGCCAGTGAATTCATAACATCAAATACTTCATTTTGAAGTTGAATGGCCTCACCGCCCCGGTGGCACCAGAAAAGCATGTCGGGGGCTATGGGATGCATGTCTACATGTACTGATGCAGAGACCAAATAAACATGGTTAGCATTAGGCAGCAGGTGACACATCAGTCATCATTACTTCACAAATGCAGAAGGTCTTTGATGTAGGGAACAGATTGAAAGTGTTTTCCTGGATAGAAAAAAAAGGTAAAGCAAGGAGAGGGAAGACAGGTAAACATTAGCAGTAAGTAGACGGTCCTCCTGCATTTGCATTGCCCCCGGAAACCAAACACATGAACATACATCAAAGTCATCTTTTTTTACCCTTACCCTTTCTTGTAAAGTTGGGTGTTTGCACGCCTGAAAGGAAACACATGAACCTGCAGTGCTAACTAATGCTCACATTCATCCCAGCGTTTCTAACTGGGAAGGATCTAAGCTAGAAGGCCAGAGGCAAAGCGTTCATGCAGTGCATTCATTGCTTGGTGGCCCCGTTTTATAAATATGGGATGAACATAAGCACCGGATGCTGATGCCTTCTACCTAAAGTGCAATTTTGGTCCTGAAAACTAAGGATGAATCCCTAAGTGTTGGAGGTGTTTAGGAAATAACTTTAGATCACCCTCTCCAATGAAAAAAATTCAACATTTTGCTTTGTTTTGTCTCCCACTGAAGTCCACCCCACCCCACCCCAATTGTAGATGGATACTGAAGATAGCCACTAAAAAATAGTTTTGTGTCCCCCCCGCCCCAGTTTTTGCTAAATTTTTTTTTTTCATCTTAAAACAAAATTGTGGAAATTTGATTGCTGAATGCAGCCATGATATTTCTTCTTTATATTGTTCTTTTATAGAAACCTGAAAATGTTCACCCATTTCCTCTCCCCCCCCACCCCCCCAATATTTTTGATGAAAGGTTTCTTTGTGTGGAAAAAGGATTCAATTCTTTTTTTATTAAAAGGTTTGTTTGAAAGAGTCCTGATCCAGTTGCCAGGGTCAGATGCTTCATCTCAACTCTGAAGCGTTGCACAGGGGCACTCTTACACCTCACACAGAGGACTTGATCTAAAGCTTAATATGGCCAATAAAAAGGCAAATAGGAGTTTGAATCAGATGCTTTACCACAATGCCAGTTGACAAGGGGGAAACACATACTCTCCCTTAGGAGGATTAGGCATGGATGCAATCAGTTTTACTACCTTTTCCCTCCCATTGAAATCAATGAGTTTTACTAATGTCTTCAAAAGTAGCAGAATACAGCCAACACTGGGCGCATCTACATGAGATGTTTAATGCACAGTAGACTAATTCTACTGTGCATTAGTGCATCACGGCAAAAGCCTTGCTATTGCACTCTTGCACAGTAGAATTAGTTTACTGCACATTAGCATCACTTAAAATGCATGCACTGGCACTACTGTGCAGTAGCACCAGTTACTGTGCATTTAGTTAGTATCTGTGGGCGCTTGTACACGTGACGAAAATTGGCCATTTTTGCAATTTAATTGCGTCATACTATACACATGCGGGGTTTTTTAATGATTTCAATGAGCTTGCAACATTGCAAACTAAACCACATTCACATGTAGTTTAGTTTACAGCGTAGCTATTTGTAACTTTGCAGCCTTTTGAGAGCTCACCCCCTGCCCTGGGAGAGGCAGGCTGAAGGCAGAAGTGGTGAGGAGCCCGATCCTTTATTTTTTGTCGTGTAGCCTGCTTGCAACTCCCATAGCCTGAGGGTGAGCTTCTGGCAGGCCTAGTGGCCCCTGAGTTGTGGGAGGCCCCAGTTCTTCTTTTTGTAGCAGTGGTGCCCCCAGGGCCACCTGGGTGGGCTGCTAGTGGGTGGGTGCCACCCCAGCTTGGGCTCAGGGAACAGTTGGATTAGGCTGGGTGCTGCCAGCAAGCTGGGGCAGCACCCACTTGCTTGCCGCCTGCCTGGACAGCCCTGGGGCATGCCGTCACTACCAAGGGAAGAACTGGGGTTCCCTGCAGCTCAGGGTTCACCGGCAGCTCGACCCTTGGCCACAGGAGAGGTGGGCTGGCTATGTGGGATAGAAAAAGTATCAGGCCCTTTGCTGCTTTTTTTTTTTCCAGTGAAGCCTGCCCATGCGAGCTGCTGCTGGGCAATGCATTCCCTGAGCTGCAGGGGGTGTGGTCCTCTCTGTGGTGGCAGCACCCCCTGGAGCTGCCCAGGTTGGGTGTTAGCAGTACAGATGTTGCCCCAGCTTGCAGGTAGCACCCGCTGCATCCAACTGTTCCTGGAGCCCATGCACTGCAAGCCTGTTGGGTGCTTCCCCCACATATGGGATCCAGGAAGGGTTGGATCCAGCAGGCGCTGCCTGTGAGCTGGGGCAGCACCTGCACAGCTAGCACGCTTCCTGGGCAGCCCTGGGGACGCTGCCACTGCAGAGGGAAGGACCAGGCCCACCCACGGCTCAGGGGCTGCACAGCCTCATGGCAGCTCATGAGGGTGGGCTCCACTGGAAAAAAAAAAAAGCAGCGAGGGGCCTGATTCTTTCTTTTCCCCGTGGAATCTGCCCACCTCCCCCATGGCCAGGGGGCGAGCTGCTGGTTGGCCCTGAGCTGTGGGGGCCCCTGGTCTTTCACTTGGCAGCAGCGGAGCCCCCTGGGTGGCACCCACCCACTAGCAGCCCATCCAGACATCCCTGGGGGCACTGTTACTGCAGAGGGAAGGACAACCTCCCCCCGCCCCACAGCTCAGGGGCTACTTGGAAGCTCTCCCCCAGCCATTGGAGACACGGGTAGGCTCCACGGAAAAGAATAGGATCAGCCCCCTCACCATAACAGTGTTGGAAGCCCCTAAATTGAAACGATGGTTAAAAACCCACCATTTCAATTTAGGTGACTAAGCCCTTGTCATGTGTACAAGTGCCCAGTTATTACAAGTACTAGACTTAACACACAGTACCCACAGCACATTCAAATGCACATGCAGACGTGCCAACCTAGTGCTTCTCGCTAGTTGATTCCACCCCTGGGTGTAATCACGACAGCCACTTCTTACATACCCCATTCCAGCAGCTTACCTGCAGGGAAGATAACAGCCTGCTGCTGCTAACAGCAGGTGGAGTTATTCCTTAGGTCAAGTGGTAGAGATCTATGTTTCGTGCTAGATTTAAAATATACCATCTATCTATCTATCTATCTATGGTAGGAGATATTACCCTACCTCCTGCAGATAGGATAGGATCTTTTTTACTTTATTTTCTTTACATTCTGGTGTCCCCTGCCACTCTTGCCCACAGAGAATAAATTTAGGAGATAAATTGAGGTCCAATATTATAGTAGGACTAGGGGAGATGCATATGCTAATGACTAATGTGTTCCAGGGTATTCCTGCACAGCTTTCCATGCTGTAAAGCAAAATGATGGGCTGCAAGCAGCTGTGTTGTGATCAGCCAGGCACTGAATCATGGCTAGGAACATTTCGCTTGTTTGCTTAGAAAACACCGTCTCACAGCTCGGCTTCCACTTTGCAGATAATGGCAGGGGATTTTCCCTGAAGCATAGATACTGTCATTCAATTATTTTCTTCTCTCTAGACAAACAGCAGAAGCTGTTTTTACCTTGTTTGCAGTGGAATTTTTCTTTTGTAGGTCCTGCGTACATAGGGAGGAGCTTAAACTTTAGTGCACCTAGTGGATCCCTTGCTAGGGAAAGGGTAAAGAGAGTTTTTATTCCATGTCTACCCGGAAACCAGCACAAATACCCCTGGACTAGAACTTCTAGGCACTTGCATAATCAATCATTGCCTTAGAAGAGGGGGTATGTAAGTGTATGATGAGTGAATCGGGAAGTGACTGAGCCACATCTGCAAAATAGGAGAAAGTTGGTAAATACTGTATGCGGGGAGAAGACAGTAACAATGCTGAAGGCAAATTTGCTTTGATGTTCAAATCATAGCGTACCAAATAAAGAGCAGAAAGTACTGTTGATGGCTGATTGCTGTTGCTACAATTTTCTGATAATAGAAACAACAACAATAACAACAACAACAATAGTCATCCTCCTCCTCCTCCTCCTCCTGATCATCATCACCATCATCATAAAAAATTAAGGAGCTCTTCTCTACCACCCTTAGTAGCTTCTTTTTTCCCAGTGCACCAGTTCTTAAGATGGCTTTTCATAGATTCATAGACATTAGGGCTGGAAGGGACCTCGGAGGATCATCGAGTCCAGCCCCCTGCCCCAGGGGCAGGAAGTCAGCTGGGGGGACAGGATCCCAGCAAGATAAATGTCCAATTGACTCTTACAGGAGTCCAGAGTAGGTGCTTGCACCACCTCTGGTGGCAGTCTGTTTCAGACAATGGGGGCTTGGACAGCAAAGAAGTTTTTCCCTATGTCCAGCCTGAAATGGTCTTGGAGGAGTTTGTGACCATTTGACCTTGTCATCGTATAGGGCGCTCTGGTGAACAGGCATTCCCCCAGATCCTGACGTACACTTATACACTGGGGTGGCTACATGGATTGGTGTTCCGGCTATTTCAAGATTCTTTGCTGCACCATTGTTTCTTCTTAGGCCAGTCTTTGCCATCACAAATACTCATTACTCCTTCATTACTCATCCTTAGATGTTATCCCTTGGAGATCAGAGAAATTGAGGGAGGAAGCAATTTAGAAGTTGGAAACCTCCCGATCTCATCAAGCTTTACATTTGGACTTCTGCATTGAATCCCAACCCAATGCACATGCCTCTTTAACAATGTCGACTCTAAACAGAACCCCCTAATGAGGACTTCCCCATATGAGATGCCAGACCTCTTGTCCAACTACACAACCCTGGATGCAGTACTGACCGCTCAGAGACTGCTCTGTAGCACACCCATCTCTCTCCAATCACTCCAGTCGCATGCATGCTCTGGACTACAACTCAGCTCCATTGGATAGTGTAACACACACACTTTGCACAGGAATCTAACACACCCTTGCTCTTCACTTAGAAGACAAAGCTCTGTAGAGTGCACATCATTTAGAAAACAAACGTGCAGAGTGTACGAGTCCCTCATACGAGTTCCCCATTCCCCTAGGAGACATTATGGGTTTAAGATAGATGTTGCCCTTGCTTCATCAAGCTCCCGAAGCAGCTCTTCTTAATTTGAGCTCATGAAAAATGGTCGATCCTTCACTTTTCCAACCTAATCCACTCTGAGAAGCGACCAGAGGCCCTTGCCACATGATTTTTATGTTAAATGACTTCTATTCAAATAAGCTGGTTTTCTGGGACCAAAATCAGTCTTAGACTCACTCTAATGGTACAGCAATGCAGTAAACAAATCTCCATAGTTATTCCCATATCACTAGATATTAGAATACCAGTCATACATGGAGAGAACAGAGCAACAGGGAAGACAAGGGATGCCACATTCAAAATTGAATCCACGTTGAAATGCAGACACATACGAAGAACTCGCGGCGACCTGACAGATTTTATAAGCTGTACATACAGAGAAAAACAAGCAGTCCTTGTCCTTTCCAGAATAGATATCAGTTGGCATTCTCACTTGGGTTATGAGAAACATGCTTCCCAGTCCATGCTCTAAAACAAGTGGGGGAAGGACTTGAAACCATGTCTGTTGGATCCCAGATGAGTGCCTCACTGCCGGTCACTCTCCCTCAGTCTCCCCAGATGGAGCTGTTCCACTTGATTAAAAGAAAAAAAATCAATATTCACTGAGCCAGAGAAAAACTAGCTGTATAACATGAAAGCTCGAGGTAAGGGAGACTGAGATCTGGGCCCTGCTCTTCTTGATCTGAGTGGTCAGGACACTAGCTATTCTGGCCTCCCTCCTGAAATGCCAAAATGGACCTGCGGCGCTTCCTGAAAACACTTGTATTGGACTAAACATATTTTCTCAAGACCGGTTGCTTCGACAAGATGGCATTTTTCAAAGGACTAAGGTTTTAGCTAAAGCAGTTTGACTGTGCCCATGCAGAATGGCTCTAGTATCTAGTCTGCTCTTACTTGAACAATGGGCTACACTAGTCCACAGGAGGGAGGAGGGGAAAGGAAAGAGGAGAAAGTCCCCTCAGGTGCATCCCACATTGCCTCAGTGCCCTGAAGGAGTACGTCCTCTTCCCTCTCACGGTCTAATGACTTCCTAACGAGGTGTAGGTGTTCAGATCTAAGCACTCGGCTTGATTTCCTCATGGTGCCACGGGAAGTGGCAGAACAATGAACTGAATAAAAAGCTTTCTTTTTCTTCATCTAAGGGAGGGACAAATATCCATCAATTTGTTTAACAATCACGGAGGGGATTTAAGAGGCAGAAATAATTCAAAATTGATATGTTTGGCAAAGAACGGACTCCAGCGGGGTTTACATATACATACAAACCCTAAATAGTCAATGGGTGTTCAATTCACACCTGTTCAAGGACAGAGTTAATGCCCTTATTATCATAAAAGCCTAGCTTTCTCCACAAAGTTGATGACTGAAGGTGACATAATGAGCTCCAGTATTTCTCTCTATACAATAAAGCACAAAGATAGGCCTGAATCAAAACCCCATGTTCAACACTGACATTTTGGACAAATGGAGATCTAGTTTTCTATCCAACAGAGGCATAACTAGCAGGTTTTGTGTCCTGGGCAAAAGTCTGCTGGAGAGGGGGAAGCAGGGGTCAGCGTTACCTGCCTGTTTCATGTGACCCTGTGTGGGTAATCAAGGAACAGCTCCCTACTTGATATAAACAGTGTTTTTATTATAGCAGCTTCTTACAGAGCCGTTACAGGGCCTGCTGCTCTCCCCCGGCCTCTCTAACTCTCCTCCTCTTCCCCCTCACTTCCTGCTCCTCCTTCGGACTCCTCCTTTCTGCGGCTGCTGGTTTTGCATCTGATATCCATACGCATTGTTACATCTTTCCTTTCAATAGTTCAAAACAGATGATTAACTTACTCCCCTGGTTGGGCCAGAGGCTGCTAGCATATAGCCCACCATGGAGACCCAGCCTTTACCACTGGCCTGCTGTGTTCTTTAGGGCTCATGGTCATCCAGGCATGCTGGTCGTTGTACCAGCCTCCCACTTCTTGTTGGGTTGATTTTCCTGGGTGTTACACCTACTTCTGTTCTGTCCATGTCTTTGGTTTGCGGGCTGGACGCTGCTTATGTATCTCTTTCCTTTGTAGAGTCCATGCCATCTTTGTTCCCTATCTGGGGCTGACTGATGACTGACCAGATGTCAAAGTTGTCTTGGTCCTGATCCTGGCATCTTTTGCCCACTTGTATTTCCGCTCTGCCAGCTCTCTGCAGCTGCTTCTGGTTACATCTCAATCGCTGTCCACTATTTGTGACAACTTCGTAGGATCTATCTCCCACTGCACTCACAACGGTGGCCTTTTGCCATTCTTTCACATGTGGACTTACTGGTTATACCCAGACCTTTCCCCCTCTGCACAGTGGTCTCAGGTCCCTGGCTCCTTTATTATACTGTGATGCTTGCTGAGACTGTTGCTTTTTTAGCTGCTTTCATGTGTTGTCATGCCTTCTCCCCTGGGGTTGTAGCAAACAGTCTCTCATGGGGAGTAATGTCTTAGTTCTCCGGCCCATTAATCTTTGGGAGGGGCTACTGTTCATTCCTTGGGAGGGTGTGTTGTGATCATAGTATCATAGTACTTAGGGTCCGAAGGGACCTAAACAGATCATCAGGTCCAACCCCCAGATCATCAGGTCCGACCCCCATCATCAGGTCCGACCCCCTGGCTCTATTGATGGCCTCTGTCTCTTTTGATGGTCCAATAGAGCCAGGTAAGGATCCCCTGCAGTCTTATTTGCCTTCAACAAGAGTCTCTTGGCTGTCTTTACCACTGATTCAGCCTTCCCATTGCTTTGTGGGTACCCAGGGCATGATGTCTTGTGCTGGACTTCCCATCTAGTGCAGAACTGTTTAAATTCTCTTGAGGTGTATTGTGGGCCAGTGACTGAAAACAGAGCATCAGGTATCCCATGTCATGCAAAATGAGCCTTCACCATTCCTGCCTGAGTGTCTTCAAGGTAATCCACCTCCCAAAAACTGGAATAGTAGTCTACGTTGACCATATAGTGTCTGACATGGACATTGAACAAGTCAGTCCCTACCTTCTCCCAGGGCCGAGAGGGGATGCCATGAGGGTTCAATGTCTCTTTTTGCTGTTTTACACTGTATTCCTTGCACATCTCACAATGCTCCATGTATGTTCTCAAGTGGGCATTCGTGCCTGGCCAGTAGATGCACTCCTGTGCTCTCCTCAGGCACAAGTCTATTCCCACGTGTGAAGCATGGAGTTGGCTCATGATGTCTCGCCCTTAGCTGCTGGGATCACCACCCTGTCTCCCTTGAACAGAATTCCATCCTGTGTACGTAGTTCATCCCTCCATTGGTAGTATGCGGCAACTTCAGGTGGTACTTGTGCCTTGTGCTGTGGCCAACCCTCTAGGATTAACTGCTTGTTTAACTGCTTGTAGCACACCATCCTGTTCCGTACTCTGTTGTATTGCTTTGAGACTGCTTTTGGAGATGGGTAAGTCTTGTACCATATTAATGGACTCCTGTTCTACAGATCCATCTGTGCTGCACTCTGGAAGGTATGCTCTATTTAGTGCATCTGCCACTTGCAGGGACTTCCCTGGGTAGTATTTTATATCATATCATAGGCCTGGAGTCTCAGCAGCATGTGTTGAAGTCTCTTAGGAGCACTCAGCAAGGGTTTTTTCATTATGATCTCTAATAGTTTGTGATCTGATTGCACATCCACTCTCTGTCCAAAGGTGAACTGATGGAACCATTCCAGTCCAAACAATACTACTAGCAACTCCTTTGCTATCTGTGCATATCTCCTTTTGGTTTCAGTCATTGCTTTATTAGCAAAAGATACGGGCTACTGGTTCTGCATCAGTACTGCTCCCAGACCTCCTTGTGACGCATCACACTGTAGTACTAGTTGCTCAGCTGTGTTGTAATACTTCAGTGTTGGGGCCTCGCTGATGAGCTTTTTAATTCTTTTGAATGCCTCCTCTTGGGTCTATGCCCATTCCCACGCTGCATCACTGAGTGTTAGCAACCTGAGTAGCTCACAAGCATTAGACAAGCGTGCACAAAATTTGGACAGATAGTTAACCATCCCAACAAAGCGCTGGACTCCTTTGACATCCTGTGGCCTGGGCATCTCCATAATGGCTCTCACTTTCTCCGGGTCTGGCCGTAGTCCTTCTGAAGTCAGCAGATGTCCAATGTAGGGAACTTCTGTTCTTCTCAGCTATATTTTGTCGACATTCAGTTTAATGTTCCTCTCCCGGCATCTGTTCAGGAATTGTTGCAGCTTGGCCTCATGGTCATAGATTGCCTCTTCCTTATCATCCCCTTCTCCTATGACAAGAATAGCATCAGCCACAATCTTGATACCTGGAAGACCTTCCAGCTCCTGGTTCAACTTCTGCTGGAAAACTTCTGGAGCTGGACTGATCCCCATGGGCATCCTTAACGAGCGATACCTGCCAAAGGGTGTACTAAAGGTTGTCCAGTGGCTGGAAGATTTGTCTAGCTCCACATGCCAAAATCCATTCTTAACATCACAAACTGTGAACACACTTTTGCCCTAGACAGGTCAGGTAGTACATCCTTAATCATTGGCAGTGGGTAGTGGCTTCTTTTGAGTGCCCTGTTAAGTGGTTTTGGATCAATGCACATTCTCAGTTGGCCTGACTAGTACTAGGTTGCTGATCCAATCAGTGCTTTTTTCAATTGGTATGATGATGCCTTTTTTCTGCCGGTTTGTCAATTCTTTCTTCAGTGGCTCCTGCAGGGCTAGCAGAACTCTGCATTTTGGTAGTCATACTGGTTGCACCGGTGGATCTATTTCTAACTTCAGTTTGCCTTCAAAGAGTCCAGTGCCCTGGAATATGTCTCCATATCTTAACAGAAGGTTAGGTAGTGAACTAATGACTGTTCTTGCTCTTCTGTGACCTGGAGGATGTTGTGGTGTTGCACTATAATTAAATCCATGTCCTGTCCTGCCTGGCTGCCCAGCAGTGGATAGGTGTCTGCCCTGTCAATCACTATAAAGTCCAGGCAGTACTGTTTCTTTTTGTGTGGATTTATTATAGTCAGCCGGCACTTTCTCAGTGGCCTCACAGTTGTTTTGTTCTACATTAAAAGGAGTTGGTGACATTTTTCCATTCTGATGCTGCTACTCAATAGATTCACAGGAAGGACATTGCAAGTGACTCCACAATCCACCTGGAATCATATAGGTCTTTGCTCTAGCATCATTGTTGCAAATATGGCTGAGTTGTTGCACGCTTTTTTCTGTAATCCTGTGAGTCCGTGAATCTGTCAAACTTACATTGAAAGCTTCCTCCTCATCTGTAGTCTCCTGATCCCTCATCACTGCGTGGACTGCTTTTTTTTCTATTTGGGTGGCTATGACACTGACCCCTGAAATGATTCTTTTTTCTACATTTTTTGCATTCTTTTCCATAGGCTGGGCATTTGTCCTTTTGCCTTTCATGTAGCTTCCCACAGTACATGCACTGAATCATATTGTCAGCATTTGCAGTTGGCCTGTTTCCAGAGTCCTTTAGGTTGAGCCTGTGAACCTGCTCTGTGCATGTGGCTGTTGCTCTCATTTTGATCCTTTGTTTGGACAATTCTGCTGCCCTTGCAATTTGGTGACATTTTTCCAGGGTTGCATCTACCTTTCTCAGTAGTCTCACCCTCAGGGCAGAGTCCCGTGCACCACACACAATCCTATCCCTGATTAGGGACTCTTTTATATCTCCAAAGTTACGTGAGGATGCCAGAGTTTTCAGTGCTGTGATATAGGCCTCTATTCCTTCCTCTTCCTCTTGGCTTCAGGTGAAAAATGGATCTCTCTCTACAGTCTCATTTTTCCTGGGGTCACAGCATGCATCAAATGTATCTATTAACTGTTCTAGTGTGTCGGGGTTCCCTGGCATCAGTGTCACACTTACTTCATGGCCTTTCCCCCACATAGATAGTAACACAGCTTCACCTTTGCTTTCTCTTCTTTATCAACCATGGTTAACTCTGTATATAAACTACATTCTTGCTTCCATTGTTTCCATGCCTGTGCCAGGCTCTTTGTGTTGAAACCCAGGTGTCCTGGGGGTTTCAGTCCCTCTGTGCTTCTTGCAATCGGTTCGAATCACTGCTGGGGCCCAGGTCTCTCTCGTCTCTTGGGCATCCTCACCGGCTTTCTGTTGCCACCATGTTTCATGTGACCCTGTGTAGGTAATCAAGGAACAGCTCCCTACTTAATATAAGTGTCTTTATTATAGCAGTTTCTTACAGAGCTGCTACAGGGCCTGCTGTTCTCCCCCAGCCTTTCTCTCTTCCTCTTCTTGTCTCCTCCTTTGGTCTCCTACTTTCTGCTGCTGCTGCTTTTGCCTCTGAGATCCATGCATATTGTTACACTGCCCTCGAGTCATGAATTTGGACTGAGCAGTCTGCCTGGCTGTTGAACCAGAGACTCTCCAAGGAGCCGCCATTCTGGCACTCTCGAACACCCACTGCTGGTGCCCCACTCACCCCCACCCCAAGTGATATTATTGCTGTTTGCCATGAGTGTCCATACCTCAAAGGAAGAGTGATTTGAGGTTAAGGCTCATGTTTAGGTTAAATACATAACAATAGATCAATCCGGATCTTCCAGGATCATTACGATTCCAGTACAACATCCTACACCTACAGAACAATATAAGCAGAAATCTATCCATTACCTCTCCATGCTGTCATAATGCCTACTAAAGATCCAATCACCACATGAATGCCAACAATGATGTTATATCTCAAGTTATGCCTTCAATACAGGCTAAATAAGAGTTGGCACTCAGATTAGCCTAGCCTCTGAAGTGAGCAGCCAGACTGCAAAGTCCTATCTGAATAACTCCACTTTGCTCAGTACTGTACTCATACTTGCATGCCTCTAGGACTTCTGGGAGCAAATCCCCTGGCATCTTTTGCCCACTTGTATTTCCGCTCTGCCAGCTCTCTGCAGCTGCTTCTGGTTACATCTCAATCGCTGTCCACTATTTGTGACAACTTCGTAGGATCTATCTCCCACTGCACTCACAACGGTGGCCTTTTGCCATTCTTTCACATGTGGACTTACTGGTTATACCCAGACCTTTCCCCCTCTGCACAGTGGTCTCAGGTCCCTGGCTCCTTTATTATACTGTGATGCTTGCTGAGACTGTTGCTTTTTTAGCTGCTTTCATGTGTTGTCATGCCTTCTCCCCTGGGGTTGTAGCAAACAGTCTCTCATGGGGAGTAATGTCTTAGTTCTCCGGCCCATTAATCTTTGGGAGGGGCTACTGTTCATTCCTTGGGAGGGTGTGTTGTGATCATAGTATCATAGTACTTAGGGTCCGAAGGGACCTAAACAGATCATCAGGTCCAACCCCCAGATCATCAGGTCCGACCCCCATCATCAGGTCCGACCCCCTGGCTCTATTGATGGTCCAATAGAGCCAGGTAAGGATCCCCTGCAGTCTTATTTGCCTTCAACAAGAGTCTCTTGGCTGTCTTTACCACTGATTCAGCCTTCCCATTGCTTTGTGGGTACCCAGGGCATGATGTCTTGTGCTGGACTTCCCATCTAGTGCAGAACTGTTTAAATTCTCTTGAGGTGTATTGTGGGCCAGTGACTGAAAACAGAGCATCAGGTATCCCATGTCATGCAAAATGAGCCTTCACCATTCCTGCCTGAGTGTCTTCAAGGTAATCCACCTCCCAAAAACTGGAATAGTAGTCTACGTTGACCATATAGTGTCTGACATGGACATTGAACAAGTCAGTCCCTACCTTCTCCCAGGGCCGAGAGGGGATGCCATGAGGGTTCAATGTCTCTTTTTGCTGTTTTACACTGTATTCCTTGCACATCTCACAATGCTCCATGTATGTTCTCAAGTGGGCATTCGTGCCTGGCCAGTAGATGCACTCCTGTGCTCTCCTCAGGCACAAGTCTATTCCCACGTGTGAAGCATGGAGTTGGCTCATGATGTCTCGCCCTTAGCTGCTGGGATCACCACCCTGTCTCCCTTGAACAGAATTCCATCCTGTGTACGTAGTTCATCCCTCCATTGGTAGTATGCGGCAACTTCAGGTGGTACTTGTGCCTTGTGCTGTGGCCAACCCTCTAGGATTAACTGCTTGTTTAACTGCTTGTAGCACACCATCCTGTTCCGTACTCTGTTGTATTGCTTTGAGACTGCTTTTGGAGATGGGTAAGTCTTGTACCATATTAATGGACTCCTGTTCTACAGATCCATCTGTGCTGCACTCTGGAAGGTATGCGTATGCTTTATTTAGTGCACCTGCCACTTGCAGGGACTTCCCTGGGTAGTATTTTATATCATATCATAGGCCTGGAGTCTCAGCAGCATGTGTTGAAGTCTCTTAGGAGCACTCAGCAAGGGTTTTTTCATTATGATCTCTAATTGTTTGTGATCTGATTGCACATCTACTCTTTGTTCAAAGGTGAACTGATGGAACCGTTCCAGTCCAAACAATACTGCTAGTAACTCCTTTTCTATCTGTGTGTGTCTCCTTTCGGTTTCAGTCATTGCTCTACCAGCAAAAGCTATGGGCTGCTGGTTTTGCACCAGTACTGCTCCCAGACCTCCTTCTTATGCATCACACTGTAGTACTAGTTGCTCAGCTGTGTTGTAATACTTCAGTGTTGGGGCCTCGCTGATGAGCTTTTTAATTCTTTTGAATGCCTCCTCTTGGGTCTATGCCCATTCCCACGCTGCATCACTGAGTGTTAGCAACCTGAGTAGCTCACAAGCATTAGACAAGCGTGCACAAAATTTGGACAGATAGTTAACCATCCCAACAAAGCGCTGGACTCCTTTGACATCCTGTGGCCTGGGCATCTCCATAATGGCTCTCACTTTCTCCGGGTCTGGCCGTAGTCCTTCTGAAGTCAGCAGATGTCCAATGTAGGGAACTTCTGTTCTTCTCAGCTATATTTTGTCGACATTCAGTTTAATGTTCCTCTCCCGGCATCTGTTCAGGAATTGTTGCAGCTTGGCCTCATGGTCATAGATTGCCTCTTCCTTATCATCCCCTTCTCCTATGACAAGAATAGCATCAGCCACAATCTTGATACCTGGAAGACCTTCCAGCTCCTGGTTCAACTTCTGCTGGAAAACTTCTGGAGCTGGACTGATCCCCATGGGCATCCTTAACGAGCGATACCTGCCAAAGGGTGTACTAAAGGTTGTCCAGTGGCTGGAAGATTTGTCTAGCTCCACATGCCAAAATCCATTCTTAACATCACAAACTGTGAACACACTTTTGCCCTAGACAGGTCAGGTAGTACATCCTTAATCATTGGCAGTGGGTAGTGGCTTCTTTTGAGTGCCCTGTTAAGTGGTTTTGGATCAATGCACATTCTCAGTTGGCCTGACTAGTACTAGGTTGCTGATCCAATCAGTGCTTTTTTCAATTGGTATGATGATGCCTTTTTTCTGCCGGTTTGTCAATTCTTTCTTCAGTGGCTCCTGCAGGGCTAGCAGAACTCTGCATTTTGGTAGTCATACTGGTTGCACCGGTGGATCTATTTCTAACTTCAGTTTGCCTTCAAAGAGTCCAGTGCCCTGGAATATGTCTCCATATCTTAACAGAAGGTTAGGTAGTGAACTAATGACTGTTCTTGCTCTTCTGTGACCTGGAGGATGTTGTGGTGTTGCACTATAATTAAATCCATGTCCTGTCCTGCCTGGCTGCCCAGCAGTGGATAGGTGTCTGCCCTGTCAATCACTATAAAGTCCAGGCAGTACTGTTTCTTTTTGTGTGGATTTATTATAGTCAGCCGGCACTTTCTCAGTGGCCTCACAGTTGTTTTGTTCTACATTAAAAGGAGTTGGTGACATTTTTCCATTCTGATGCTGCTACTCAATAGATTCACAGGAAGGACATTGCAAGTGACTCCACAATCCACCTGGAATCATATAGGTCTTTGCTCTAGCATCATTGTTGCAAATATGGCTGAGTTGTTGCACGCTTTTTTCTGTAATCCTGTGAGTCCGTGAATCTGTCAAACTTACATTGAAAGCTTCCTCCTCATCTGTAGTCTCCTGATCCCTCATCACTGCGTGGACTGCTTTTTTTTCTATTTGGGTGGCTATGACACTGACCCCTGAAATGATTCTTTTTTCTACATTTTTTGCATTCTTTTCCATAGGCTGGGCATTTGTCCTTTTGCCTTTCATGTAGCTTCCCACAGTACATGCACTGAATCATATTGTCAGCATTTGCAGTTGGCCTGTTTCCAGAGTCCTTTAGGTTGAGCCTGTGAACCTGCTCTGTGCATGTGGCTGTTGCTCTCATTTTGATCCTTTGTTTGGACAATTCTGCTGCCCTTGCAATTTGGTGACATTTTTCCAGGGTTGCATCTACCTTTCTCAGTAGTCTCACCCTCAGGGCAGAGTCCCGTGCACCACACACAATCCTATCCCTGATTAGGGACTCTTTTATATCTCCAAAGTTACGTGAGGATGCCAGAGTTTTCAGTGCTGTGATATAGGCCTCTATTCCTTCCTCTTCCTCTTGGCTTCAGGTGAAAAATGGATCTCTCTCTACAGTCTCATTTTTCCTGGGGTCACAGCATGCATCAAATGTATCTATTAACTGTTCTAGTGTGTCGGGGTTCCCTGGCATCAGTGTCACACTTACTTCATGGCCTTTCCCCCACATAGATAGTAACACAGCTTCACCTTTGCTTTCTCTTCTTTATCAACCATGGTTAACTCTGTATATAAACTACATTCTTGCTTCCATTGTTTCCATGCCTGTGCCAGGCTCTTTGTGTTGAAACCCAGGTGTCCTGGGGGTTTCAGTCCCTCTGTGCTTCTTGCAATCGGTTCGAATCACTGCTGGGGCCCAGGTCTCTCTCGTCTCTTGGGCATCCTCACCGGCTTTCTGTTGCCACCATGTTTCATGTGACCCTGTGTAGGTAATCAAGGAACAGCTCCCTACTTAATATAAGTGTCTTTATTATAGCAGTTTCTTACAGAGCTGCTACAGGGCCTGCTGTTCTCCCCCAGCCTTTCTCTCTTCCTCTTCTTGTCTCCTCCTTTGGTCTCCTACTTTCTGCTGCTGCTGCTTTTGCCTCTGAGATCCATGCATATTGTTACACTGCCCTCGAGTCATGAATTTGGACTGAGCAGTCTGCCTGGCTGTTGAACCAGAGACTCTCCAAGGAGCCGCCATTCTGGCACTCTCGAACACCCACTGCTGGTGCCCCACTCACCCCCACCCCAAGTGATATTATTGCTGTTTGCCATGAGTGTCCATACCTCAAAGGAAGAGTGATTTGAGGTTAAGGCTCATGTTTAGGTTAAATACATAACAATAGATCAATCCGGATCTTCCAGGATCATTACGATTCCAGTACAACATCCTACACCTACAGAACAATATAAGCAGAAATCTATCCATTACCTCTCCATGCTGTCATAATGCCTACTAAAGATCCAATCACCACATGAATGCCAACAATGATGTTATATCTCAAGTTATGCCTTCAATACAGGCTAAATAAGAGTTGGCACTCAGATTAGCCTAGCCTCTGAAGTGAGCAGCCAGACTGCAAAGTCCTATCTGAATAACTCCACTTTGCTCAGTACTGTACTCATACTTGCATGCCTCTAGGACTTCTGGGAGCAAATCCCCTGGCAATGTGCAAGCTGAACTGCTCTAGAATTCGCCGCCAGTGAATTGCAGGTAAACTTGTCTCTCCTTCTGGGTACATCTGGGGGAAGGCACTGAAGGACGACCAGCACTTGAGTGGTCCAGCCTGTGTCCATGCTGTGGGTGGGTTAAGTCAAGGTGAAAGTTGTATCCAGGCTCTAGTCTATAGTTGCGCCAGGGTCAGTTAGCTCAGCTTGAAAAGACTATTAATTCCCACTTAGAGGTTTGCATGTGTAAATGTGGTTAGGGGTAGAGGCAACACTCAGTAACAGCCCTAGGTATCTCTTCAATGCAAGATATATGTTCAGTCTCCCTAACCCGCATAAAGAGGACATTCAAAATGCCCACGGCCTTAATCAAACTTAATGGGGAAATGTAAGTTCTTTGTTCGTGAGCCATGCAATTGTAATGCTGGTTACAGCTCTCAACAAGTGCCGTGCTTTCTGAACTAGAGACCAAGAAACATGACTATTCAGAGCGGGTGCATAGCATCTTGAAGGCACACAGATAAGTATTGCTGTGCTGCGTGATGTTACTGGATGTGTCTTCCATTCATGATTACAGACCTTGTTGAAGCTGATGGGCATGCCTTTTCTTCAGGCTTAAAAGTAGATGCATATTCATGGTGATGCAAGATATCCAAAAAAAGCCCCCAAAAGAACCATTGCGTCAGGCACAGCTGAGAGAAAAATTCAATGCTTACTTGCTGATACTAATGAAAGACAGCAGGGTTACCAATTGGTTGTGTGGGTCAAAGGTAGGATCCAACTAGAAAAGTTTAAAGAATGATAGTATGGCCCCAAAAGGGAAAAGAGGCAATGCTCCTTGGAGCACAGGTCCAGCTCGTACGCAGACTTGGATTTCTGAACAAGCAAGTTGCTTCTCTCTTTTTTCCTAGTGTCAGGAAAACAGCACGGTGCGCACATTCCTTGTACGTAAATAGGATTGCACTGAAGAAACACCTCACTCCTATCATCAAGTTCTCCATCTAACAGAAACCACTTTTTCAAAGCCCCAAATATTGGCTAGCTGCTTAGCCAGGGTCAACAGTATTTATGGAATAAGGTCACTGCTTGAATCAGGAAGAATGGTCTCCAAGCACAACACTTCTGAGTTCGGCATTGCCGAGATGCCATCTGTATTCAATTTAAATATAACATCCATAATTGTTTGTTTTCTAGTAAATCCTGTTTATTTTCAGCAAATACTTGGGATTTGTTTCTGGCATCGGCACAGCTAGTACACAATTATCTTTCCATGTCACACAATATGGATTTACAATGCAGGAATTGTCTCTGGATGAAAGACATGAAGCCATTTACACGGTATATATTGTTCTTAGTACAAACAAATCAGTGGCTTGATGGATTGCTAATCCTAGAGCTACATGGCGGCATTGCACAGAAACCTCTAATTATTCCTCTATAGAAATGGCATGGAATAGAACGGAATAGGAGGGAGAGGGGGAGAGGAGAGAGGGAGACTTTTCACTTTTTCAACCTTTATTATAGAAATGTTAAAAAAAAAAAAGTGAAAGTGCAAAAGTATAGGGACTTCCCAGGGGCCGAACATGAAACACTTGTCAGTAACAAAAATACCATATCGTCGGAGATTGAAACCCCCACTTCTTTACAACAATTTTCATGAGGTTACCCACTTAGGACTAGCTGTCCATTTTCCACCCTGCAGAGTGCCCCTTCAGTGATGTATCACGACACAAAAACTGGCCCATATTTGTTGCAAGGTGAAGTGTCCAGTCTCAAATGTGACATGCTACTGGACCAAGAAACAGAAGAGCTGGAGGGTGTTGTCAGAGCCGGCCTCCATGAGTTGGTTTCTGTGGTTGTTTGGGGGTACCTTGGCCTGCCCCAGAAGGAAATTAGCTTGATAGATCATGCTCCTCTCAGGAAGGGCAGGCTGGTGACACAGCTGGGTCTAAGTGAGGGAAAAAAGTGCCTGCGCCCAGGACCCTGTGCCTCAGCTACCACCGACAGTCACCTGCTCTCTTGGGGATGGGCATACATAAAAACAGGCATGCTGGCTCTGATGTTGCTGCCACTAGATGCTGCCTCGAGGTCACGTCAGGTGGGGGTGGCAATGACACGGACATGATGCACTTTGACTATCTGTGGGTACAGTGTCTTCTCCAATGGCATACCAAAACAGACCTCATTGGGCATGGGGAGGGACAGCAGGGTACAAGGCCTGTCATTGCTGTCCATAGCTAGAGAAGTAGGTAGGTCTGTCCAGCAAGTTGTCATCATGGGGGTGGGTGATCCTCCAAGGCAGCAAGCATGTCTATGAGGTTGGCAGCTTTGCTTTCCACCCCTTGGCTGAAGTGAACATAGAGTACAGGCCCAGTGTGCAGCCCAGGGCTTTTGTTGAGACATTGGAGGTGGATCAGCAAGAAAGAGAGAGAGAGAGGGAGAGGGGTCTGGGGTGTGGGAAGGAGGAGGGGGAAGAACTGCAAATTACCCAACTCCAAAATCAAATGCAAAGGCCTTTTAAGCTTGTTGGAAAGGTACAAATGGTCACAGTGATGCTCAAAATTACTCTTTACTGGTTGTGATTGCAAGGGCGACCTAAATCATCTCATCAGTGACATGAAGCCTGCTTATGATCTCAGATACTGTGGCCATACACTTCTCCTTTTCCCAAGCAAATAGGCAAAATGTACCCATGTAAACCAAACGTCAGTGGGATTTGGACAGTGATGTCCATTACC
Source organism: Alligator sinensis (assembly GCF_000455745.1). Lineage (NCBI taxonomy): Eukaryota > Metazoa > Chordata > Crocodylia > Alligatoridae > Alligator > Alligator sinensis. The sequence goes on from NW_005842046.1 coordinate 892,670, forward strand.
TGAACTTCTGTTGTTGGTCTATAGACTATTTGCCTGCCCCAGGCCAGATATCACTATTAATAGATATATATTATAATATATAATAGATTTCAGATGTTATTGCTTTTGTTCTAGGATGTGAGCTATCTGAGATCTCTCGCTGGTGGGGTAACTTTGCAATGAACCATTACTGGCACTAAGTCAGTTCCTTTAATCTCTCTCCTCCTGTTTCTTTGGCCTTGGTAAAATTTGGACTTCTTTCACCAGAAAACAAAACAAAACAAAATACAATTGTATGAGAGATGTTATTATATTGTTTTCTTTTTCAGCAGTAAATCTGATATATCCATGGGGAAGAAGTCAGGAAATCTTTAAACGCTCCTTTAAAAAAATAAAGTCTTTCAATACATTTGAGAATGTAGAGCATTTTCTTCTCTCTGTTTCAAAGTGATACAACCAGCTATTAAGCAGCTAAATTGGGAAAGCAACCAAGGGAGTTCCAGAGGGACCTGTTGGCACCGACTCAAGATGGTCCTATAACATAGAAATATGGACTCTATAATATTAGTACCTCTTAACTCTAATATTCTGGAAGATGGGTTTGGACAATGAATGTCAGGGCAAAAACAAGAAATCATTCTAGAATTCAGCAATTAAATGAAACAAACCAATAACCTTTCCTGCACTTTTTTTTTGCATTCTGACTGACAATACCAGGCGAGGCCTTGTGTGGAGTTTCCTTATCGACCAAAATGTACCGACAATTCCTAGAATCGGAGAGCATGTTAGTAACAAGGATATTTGTTTGGGTTAAAATGCCCAATAGCGGGTGTAGCAGGGTGGTAAATGAGTTTCATAGAAACTGTATGGCACTAGATATAGAATCAAAGAATATTAGGGATGGACGGGACCTCAGGAGGTCACATCTAGTCCAACCCCCTGCTCAACGCAGGACCAGCCCCAACTACATCATCCCAGCCAAGGCTTTGTCTAGCTGGGTCTTAAAACCCTTCAAGAACGGAGATTTTACCACCTCCATGGGCAGCCTGTTCCAGTGCTTTACTACCCCCCTAGCAAGGAAGTTTTTTTTTAATATCTAACCAAAACTTCCCTTGCTGCATCTTGAGCCCATTGCTCCTTGTTCTGTCGTCTGCCACTGCTGAGAACAGCCCAGCTCCATCCTCTTTTCAATCATCCTGCAGGGAGTTGGAGGCTGTTCTTACACCCCACCTCAGTCTTCTCTTCTCCAGACTAAATAAGCCCAGTTCCCTCAGCCTCTCCTCATAAGTCATGTCCCTGAGCCCTCGAACCATTTTCATTGCCCTCCACCGGACTCTCTCCAATTTGTCCACATCATTTCTGTAGGGGGAGCCCAAAATGACATAATACTCCAGATGTGGCCTCACCAGCGCAGAATAGAGGGGAAGAATCATTTCCCTTTATCTGATGGAAGTGTTCCTACTAATGCAGTCTAATATAGCATTCGCCTTCTTCACAGCAAGGGCACACTGCTGGCTCATGTTCAGCTTGTTGTCCACTGTCACCCCCAGGTCCTTTTCTGCAGAGCTGCTGCCCAGCCAGTCACCCCCAGCCTGTCCCAGTGCATAGGATTGTTCCTTCCTAAGTGCAGGACTTTGCACTTGTCCTTATTGAACCTCATGAGATTTCTTTTGGCCCAATCCTCCAGTTTCTCTAGGTTTCTCTGATTCCTAGCTCTACTCTTCAGTGTATTTACTACTCCCCCAGCTTGGTGTCATCTGCAAACTTGCTGAGGCTGTACTCCATCCCATCTTCCAGATTGTGGAAGATATTGATGAAGATATAATACAGTACTATAATGAACATCGTCGATGAAGATATAACACAGTAATGTAATACAATAACACCTGGAAGCTGCAAATAAGTTCAGTGGCAGATTCTGTTCAGGCAAAGGACAGTCCCCCAAATAACTTGTAATATAAATAGACAAGACAGAGGAGAAAAGCAGCATTAATACAGCTTTTCCAAATGGGGAACTGAGGCAGAGAAAAGTGTTAAATGACTAACACAATGTTACACAGGAAATTTGTCAAAATAACTGAAAATTGGAACCCAAATGTATTGAGTCAGTCTGAGTCTCTTAGCTAGACCCGCTTTTTTAAAGCAGTTTGGTGCATGACTAAAAACAACCTTCACTGCTAACTCAAAATGTGAATGCATTAGAACAAAAAGACAGGCTGAGGAAGCACTCTGGGCTATGAAGGCTTTGGAAAAAGATCAAGCCAACTGCAGCTTTGAGCTAAAAAAGTGGCTCCAAAGTGTCACATGTGCATACAGTTGCAATGACTGCCACTTAAAGGTAGTGTCTGCCACTTACAGGTGGCTGTCTGTCCAAATCCATTTAACATTTACAAATAAGCAAACACGTACCACATTTTTTGTAAGTTTTGAGATATCTTGATGCTATGAATCTTGTGCACTTTAAGGAAATAACAAGTGACTCAGTAGCAGGCAATCTGATATTCCAAAGGGGAACGTAACCCAACAAAACAATTTACTAAATAATGTTAATGAGAAAGAACTGACTTTACCTCTATGTCTTCATAATACCCTAGGGGAAGGGCTAGAACAGGGGTGGGCAAAATGCGGCCTGCCAGGCCATTCTATTTGGCCCGCGCAGCCCCTAAAACTTTTAGAAAATTAATATTTATTGCCCCTGGCTGCCTGTCATGCAGCCCTCGATGGCTTGCCAAAACTCAGTAAGCGGCCTTCCATCCAAAATAATTGCCCACCGCTGGGCTACAAGCATGTGATGATTGCTAGCTGGAAAAATTACGAGCAGTTATTACAATATATAACGCTCTACACACCTAACATTTAATTTCTTTAACTAAAGGAGCAGTTTCTATTTATTGACCTAGCAATTCAAACCTGGGTGCTGACAGCTAAGCACATACATCACAGCTCTTCACATATGCTCATTGGCAGCTGTCATTGAAAGGAAGGAATTCTAGAGGAAAAGCTGGCTCGATCTTCTATCTCTATTTTAAATTGCTGTATGATAGGCTGCCAACAGATGTTGCATTTATCCTGGGATAAACCATTTTGTTCCAGGGCAAAGAGCATGGGTAGAGAAGTACATTTCCACAGTCCTGGGATAAATGCTAGAAAAAGTTTCCTGGACAAGAGTTATATCAAGTCTGATTGTCCTGGGTTTGGACTTAAATCAAAATGAGCACGGGATAGATGCTTACTCATGTAGCTTGAATGGCAGTTAACTAAAATTAGCCTCAACTGTCCCAAGGAAGAAGTGTTCTCTCACATACTTCACAGGTATTTAAAGTACAAAAATGGGCTTGTATGCTTGTAGGGTCCCAGAATAAAAGGCTTTGCCTCTGGAGAAATCTGACATCTAGTTTTCTCCTGGTAGTTACAGTTTATCCTGGGATATTGTAAAGTACATCTGTACAGTTATTTTGGGATTGCATCATTGAATCAATGGCAGAACAGCAGCACTGCATTCAACCACTCACTAAATCCTTCTTAGAAGGGTGATGTGTGTACAAAACAATTTGGGGATATTTTTGTTCCAGGACAAAAACCAGGCACAACTTATCCAGAGACAAATGCAATGCCCGTTCCTAGCTATAATGTAACAATTGTCAGTGTGCTCAGTAAGGAATATTAATCTGTACCCAAAACTTTGGTTTATTTATTGGCTTTCCCAACACTAGAGCTGAGAAGCCATTAAAATTGAATGGGATTATCCCCAAACCAAGGAGCATCCATCATGGATACGTTGTCTTTGATGGCCGGGCTGAGCAGCTGGAACAGATTAATTTGAAAGAGAAGGAAGACTTGATCTGTAGGACACTGAGCAATAGGAAGCTGACACACAAACACACAGGGACGAGAAAGGCTTGTAACGGCCAAGCTCCTTTTGTCCCCATCCCCCTCACCTTCCTTGGCACTGGGGAAAACCAGGCTGCCTCCCAAATGCTTCTTAGTTTCCTAAAAATTAGTTCTGTTCTAGTCCTTTAATTATTAACATCATTGTGAAGCACACGCTTAGCAGAGACCAAATAAGTCTGTTGGCTGATTGTTGTCAAATGCTTTGTTCCCAGTGCTAAGGAAAGCTGCTCTCAGCCATCGTACCACTTATGACAGGTACCAGAAAGGATAAAATGCAGGGACCTGAAGCCTAATTAGGCCTGGAGAGTGATAAATGACTGGTATACAGAGAATATTGTAATCAAGTCCTGGTCTAAGACTGGGAGGACTACACGCTTCCATCCAGCAAGGGGTAAGAGCATGATGCCCAAGAGACCAGAGAAGAGACAGAGGGGCCGTCATGTCTGGGGGGCTGGGACGGGACTAAGCCACAACATTCAAGTCTAGATTTCATCTTCTCCAAATTCCCTGAGGTTAATGGTCTAGACAGTCTACAGTCATCTCCATCACATGTCTATTTACCTATCCCTACTACCTACTGGCTGCAGTCAGGTCTCAGTATTGAATATATTCCGAACTCTAGATAGGCAAGCACAAGCAATTTATTAGTAAAAATATAAATACAGGGCTTATACAAAGAAGGACTATTACCCCTTTAGCTAGCTTAAGCACAGTAGTTACCTCAAATTTGTCCCAAACTGGGCACTTGTTCTTCACCCAGTTCCAATATACAAACCAATGAGGTGCATCCCACAAGCACAAGACCTCATAGACCAGTGGAAATGTCCATATTTTGGTCAAAACCCATTTAGGAAACCTCTTTATCTTTTGTTTGGAGCAAATTTAACAAAACATACAGTTCACTGTACTGGATCCTCCCTGGTACAGAATGCCTGGTTTCAGCGTCAATTAATCATCTCTTTAGCACGTTTTTGCAGCACAAAAAATTTAAGGTATGTTGAAATTTCCAAACAACCTTGGCATAAGTGAATGTATCCCGGGTGCCATTTAGCTCAAGGTTAAGGTGAGCATACTACCTCTAAACTGTGTGAGATTATTTAAAATTGCCTAACATATATACGAATATTAACATTGTTTAAACGCAGTGCTTTATTTTAAATTTAAAAAAAAATATGTAATTTTAAAATATTAGCATTTTAAAATGTATATAAAGATATAATTCTGTTTAGCATGAAGGTGTGCACCACTAACATGTCTCATATTGATACGAACAAATATGTGGATCTGGGGAGTTTTACTCCTGGCTATGAATATAGGTCTTGGATCCCATTTAATAGTATAGTAGTGATAGACTTTCCATAAGTAATCTTTTATTTCTTTACTTGGGACAGGGCATATCTACAGCCACCAAAATTTTCCCAGGTTCATAGTTTATTGCAAATTGTACATTTGTGACTAAAAACCAATCTGGTATCTCACGTGGGTGTTTGCTGATCTCCTTTGGCGTGCCTTCCAACTCAAACAGGGGTGCACAACTCAAAACTTTGAGGGCCATTGCAAGGCATACTTTCCAATGGAAGTCCTCTGTACATATTCAGTTGGGAAAAATGACCTCACATACAAGCCTACGTGCAGATGAATGAATCACTGCACAACCCCCCATAAACTGCTGTGACAAAGAGTAATTTGACTCCCTGTGTTGCTTTCCAAGTCCATTTTTTGTTTTTGATGCTCAAGGAATAGCAGCGAATTAGTGGTCTAATAAAGATTTATGGGATGCCAGCTGGATTGCCTCAACAGGCCTCATATGATGTATCCTAGGTCTCAACCATACTGTGGTTTACACCTGCACCTCAAGATGTTAACATGTCTCCCAGGTATTTTGTTTCAGGTTATATTTTGCTTAACTTTAGCCCAGGCACTTGTGCTTTTTCCAGAGTTGTTTGGAGCCTCTGGTCATGCCCTTTCATAGCAATTCTCCCGATCAAAATATGATCTGTAGAAACCTTAGTACCAACTATTTTTTGTTTTCCAGAGAAACACCCTTGGATGCTGAACGCAATACAAAATGTCAGGTAGCAGAGACAGTATCCCGCAGAGGGATGTTAAACGTGTACAAGCATATACTCCATTTTTTAAGGGTACATATCACAAGCACTAAATGTAGGGGAAAAAATGGCATCAGACATCTTTTGAAAGAGGTCATCTCCCCATAGGCCTATAAATAGTGGCTTTTTAAAAAACATCTATGTTTAGTTATTTAGGACTCCAAGTGGCCCACAATGACCATCAAGCGTGCTTAATGTTGGCTCTGTTTGCTCTACAATGCTCAGAGCCGTGACCTTCTTTTAGTTTTTGCCTCCGGGAGAGTGGAGCTTTCCCTAAGGACGTGAACTGCGATGGTTGGGCTATTTCAGTTCTATTCTGGATTTTGTTGACTGTGCCCTTATCTCCCTCCCTTGGAAGACATCCATCCAAACTTCCTCAGTTGTATTTTGTTTCCCTGTGCCTCACATCAGTAAATCCCCTCGATGAGATCAAGGGTTTGACACACTTCTAATCCCACAAGACAAGCTCTTTTCTTGGTGCTATTCCATATTGTAGCTTGGCCAGTTTGTTGTTTACCCATGCCTCATTGCATAACCCGTTGGTGGGGATGATAGGATGATAAGAATTTCTCTTTTCTTCGTGTCCCACCACCTGTGCATTTTTCTTAGTGTTACCAACGTGGGTTCTGGCAACTTGTTCTGGCTCGTGCACCATTTTCAAGTAAAGCATACCATTTGACAGTTCATTTTGTGCTGCAACACTGTCCACCCCTACTGCAACTACTTCATCTGAGGCAGAAGGGGGTCCTTATTGTGAACACCGTGCAGTATGCACTCTTCTGCATTGCATGTCTTGCATCTTTTCCCACATGCCAGCCTGACCTGGCTTATCCCAATTATCACAGCATATGTAGCTCCCGGGTGCTCTTACTGCCCTACTCTGACTTTAAGCTCCATATAGCCTTTTTGCCTGGAGTCTCTTTTTTTGGATTCTCTGACATGAATGCAGTATGAATGAGCTTCCCGCCACAAGCTTTCTACTGGAGTGGGTGATTTCCATTGCTGGGCAAATTCAGTCCTAAAATCAGGTCTCCCAGTGGTCCTTCTGAGTTTTTTTTTTGGTTGGGTGTCTAATCACAATGTGGTCTGTTAAGGATTTTCTTAGCCCATCAGACTTTCAGGGTTAGCGCCTGTGGTTTATATCACCTACAACACTTCTATAATTTTGAAAGTTGTATTAATCCTTGGCTTTCCAGAGCATTGACTATAATGCAAATTCCTCCCGCTCCCCCAACTGGTTTTAAATGGAATAAAATCCACGACTGCTCTGTGTAGCTACACAATCTTTCTTTTTTCCATCTCAAATTTCATACCACTCATTTAAGTTTCCTGTTAAAGCAAGCAATAATTTTAAAAAGGAATAGAAAGCTTGCTATCCAACATGGCTTTCTGTATCAGCTTTCCACTTCTTTGATATTGGAAATTGGCTCCAGAAGAAAACAAAAAGGAAACAATTTTCAGATTATTGAGCCATCTCTTCTCCCCCATTCATTTAGTGACCTTGGACTGCATCAGTACCTCCTAATAGAGAACAGACTTTGCAGAAAGTACTTAAAAACACCCCCAGAAATACTACGGGGGACTATATCTTAAAAAACCTTTAATGTCAGTGAGACAAGAACTTCCAGTACTGAAAACACCACGCTTATGTTGTGCTTTTGCAAATGTTCCTCTTTTGTTGCTCAAAAATAGCCCCTTAAACTTTCCCATAGCTGAATGTGCATGGCTTTACCACCTACAGCTGTGACCTCATCAGATGTCCCAGACAGATCAAGGTCAGGCCCAATACGTGAATGGCAAGGGTCCAAGACAAACCCAAGATATCGTAAGGATGTTGTGGTAATGATGCAATAGGTGGGATTTTCATCTTCCAAACTGTGCACAAAAGATGGTCTTGAACATTAGTATGGGGTCCTGGGCAGTTGGAGGTCTTTGGATGCGATGCAAAGGAAGTATTTCATATATTATTTGCAGGAGCAACTGTGACAACTCTGGTTTCTCAACATCTACATGATCCAATCGATTGTTTGGGCCTGCTAAAATATCCCTGCACAGTTCCATTTACACCTTAGTGGTATATATATTGGGTCTAATAAATTCATATGGGCCAAAAGGGATTATTGTGATTGCCTAATCTGACCATTAGTATTATCCAAGCCAGAGGACTTCCCTGAATCCATTCCTG